>NW_027526225.1:90497871-90498787 GCF_048455015.1 Haemaphysalis longicornis | reverse complement strand
GCATCGCGAACGTGCTTGACTGCACCGAGGACGAGATGTTGTGGTCAGCGGAGAGCGACGAGGAGTGAGATGAGTGAGAATACTTCGGGAAATAAATCACCCGTTTCTATCGCATTCGTTTTTCTTGCTCACACAGTTCCGTGCGCGTTACAATCGGAGGTGCAAGTTTTTTCGGTTTTTTGTCAGGAAAATTGGGTGCGCATTAGAATCAGGTAATTACGGTATACTCTTTTGTGTCCTCGCACAAAATCCGTATCAGTTCGGTGGTAAAAAACAAGAAAAAAAAATCGAGCGCTCTCGACAAGTGTCGCACCTGAACCCTGCAGCGCTAATCTGACACGAGCGCAAGGTTATCTTGAAGGTGATAGCGCGATACGGCGCGGTGCATTTGGCAAAATATCCCGGCCGTACGTTCTCGAGACCCTAAACACAAAATCAAAACCGCAGTCGTCAGATAAGAAGCACGTTTTGTTTATAAATACAGCGCGGAGTCACAACGAAATTACCTGCCAGCGCTTGTTGAAGTGCGAGGCACCTGAACCGGAGCTTCGTCTTCCTAACTGAAATCTGAAGATCCCACATCATTGCTTGATCCCTCACTGCTGCTGGAATCAGAAAAATCGACAGCAGGAGCTGCCGAAGTGCTTGCTACAGCAGTCCGACTGTGCGGAGCGCGGCGCGAAGCGAACGCCATTTTTCCTCCTCCTCCTCTCCCCCTTCGGTTCAAATTACTCTTGCTACGCCGCCACCACACGAGACACATAAACAAACGAAACCGAAATTGAAAGAGAAGTTGTCAATAAACACACCAGAGGGCGATAGTTGTCTGTGGAGCGCGGGTTTCAGATTTTGCGGGAGATTTAAAATCATCGGACACCGGCTTCCGATTGCCTATGGCGCCGTCGTGAAAGAGTTA
>NW_027526225.1:90461871-90497848 GCF_048455015.1 Haemaphysalis longicornis | reverse complement strand
GTCGCACATATGCAGTATAATGCACACGCGTACTGTGCGCTGCACCATAGTTGTTTCAGAAGCTCCGTGCAGCACTGTGGAAGCTACATTGCTGCTAACAGTCTGTCCTCTTACGGCACCTAACTTCACCGTGAAGGAAAACTCGACACGTCTTTGCGGTTCCACTTCGCGGGGGGGAACGGGGGGTGGGGCGGAAATGTCCTTTGGAAGCTACCTTCACGGTGAGTTAGGCGTGTTCAGTGGACAGACTGTTGACAGCAATGTAGCTTCTTCCACAGTGCTGCACGCAGCTTCTGAAACGAATTATAGGTGTCGATTCCAGCTGAGCACGTGCCCCCCTCATGTCTGAGGGGATGATTCGGCCGTCGTTTTGCTTTTCACGAGAAAGCGGACGTACGCGCCGCGGTGAACGCTCGTCGTGTGAACGCCCGTTGAACGCGTCGAACGCTCGTTCCGAGAAATACGGCTGTATGTATGTATGTATTTATTGAACTATAGAAGGAAAGGAAGGTCCACCAGCAGGCGTAAATTGTCTCGCCTAAGGGCGGACACCGGAACGCCTGCTGGTGTAGGGGAGTTGGGATAGTCAGCGTACGAAATGGGGAACGTACGAAATGGGGCTGTTCGATTTGGCCAGGCTCTGCACAGTGCCGGGCGGAGAAGGAGTCAGCCGGTCGCGGCCCCTGCGGGAGATGGCAGCCGGCTGCATTAGGCAACAGGAAATGCGCTCATGTGTATACGATGGAATTACTGCATGTATGGAGTCGCGACGTCAAATATTCCCTTTGGAGCGGCAGTTCTCAGCCATGGGTGTGTCGGGCTTGCAAAAGTGAGGGGGGAATCAACGACGAACCACGTTAATACGTGTCGTAATGTAAACGATTTGCACTTGCACTTACTCGAAAACCTGCATGTTGCCTTCTGCATAGCTGGCGTGCTGTGCAAGAAAAACGACATAAAATGTGTGCTACGCGGAGAATTTCAACGTACAAGTCGTGCAGCGAAGTTGCCCTCTTGCATTACAGGCATCATCATCATGAGCAGCAGCAGCAGCAGCAGCCTTCTCAGGTCCACTGGAGGACGAAGGCTTCTCCCATTGACCTCCAACCGCTCCTGTCCTGCGCTTCTCGAGTCCACAGTTTACCCCCGAATTTCCTTATTTTATCCCTCCATCGGACGAATGGCCTTCCCCTTCTTGTAGACTCATCGCTTGGTATCCACCCTGTTACGCTAATTGTTCACCGGTCAGTGTGTCTCACTACATGGCCAGCCCAAGTCCTTCCTTTTTCTTCATTTGAACTATGATATCTTCCACTCTAGTTTGTTCTCTGATCCAGGTAGCTCGTTTCCTGTCTGTCCCTGAGTGTTACTCCTATCATTATTCGTTCCATGACCCGCTGAGCAGATCTAAGTTTGCTTTCTAGTTTAGCAAGGGGCCAAGCTTCAGCTCCGTATATCATCACCGCCAGTATGACCTGGTTGTAGATTTTTCTTTTGAGTGACAGAGGTAGCTTACTTTCATTATTTGGGAGTGCTTGCCGAATGCTCCCCAACCCATAGCTATGCTGCGTATTACAGGCAAGGTTCCGGGGGGGGGGGAGGGAGAGAGAGAGAGAGAGAGAGAGAGAGAGAGAGAGAGAGAGAGAGAGAGAGAGAGAGAGAGAGAGAGAGAGAGAGAGAGAGAGAGAGAGAGAGAGAGAGAGAGAGAGAGAGAGAGAGAGAGAGAGAGAGAGTTTTGGTGCGGGATTCGCGGACCCCCTGGAATCCGCTTACCCCCATTCGAGAACCACTGCTTAGCGCGCACAAACAATTCACGGCATGTGCAAACATGCATGCGGATGGACGGTGAATTACAACAGTACTCAGACTGCAGCTCCTGCAGGTAAAAATCTGGGGTCTCATGTAGATATTTTATGGGCTGTGGCCGCAGAGCTAGCGTTGGCAACCCTAGGAATGTACGAGCCGAGAGGCGCCTGAACGGGACCGGGCATTAGGACCATGACGGTGCCGAGGGCGTTCGAGTTACGGTCGCGTGGGCACCTTTCTCGCCAACAGGAATAGCGCATCTCTCGGGTCATCCGGGATCTTTAGACTGGGTAGGATGGGTCTGCCGACTCTTGAATAGCCCTTTAAAAGCTCTATAAATCGGGGCTATGAGTCACTGGTTTCCTTTTGGCACCGTGGTACAATTCTTCTTTCGTAACACTTGAGACGTGCACTTACACGCACGCCTCAGCGCTTACGGCGCTGCGGATGTCCACGCACATACTTAAGATGCTTCCAAGAAGGAAATTCAGGATTGAGATTGAGGAAATTGAGGGCAGTACACGTGTAAAACTTTGTTTCTTCATTGGATTAATACAGGCAGCGCGCACATGTATGAGCGCATCGTAGTTCTGGAACGCTGAGCGCAGCGCCAGCGACAAGAACGGAGGCAGAGGGAACACAAACACTATTCTTCACTCTGTCGGTCTTGTAGTCATTAGCGCCGACCCAGCGCAAGTGTGTCCTCCATTACACAGAGATGCCGCGTTTTACAGGAAGACGTCACGGCGTACGCGCTAAAGCTAACCGCGGACATCTTCCCGCGCCTCGTACTGTCCGATTTTCTCGCCGTGGAGCCAACCTCGCGTGTCAGCTGTTTAGCGCATCAGCGCCGCCGAGAGCTTGCGTTTCGTCCAGCTGCCAGCTAGGGTGCCCCATTCGTTGCGCGCAGCTTCGCGGCGCCACCGACACAACAATTACGAGTCTCACACTGTCGCCTGCCAACTACTCCGCTGGAGTTCGTCTCCGTGTCGCTTGAAAACCAGCCGTGCGTGTGCGTCTCCCAGTCCCGTCAAATTTCTCTGGCACTTCGCGCCTTTTCCGACACTTTCGTCGCGTCGCGTACGCGTCGACGAATCACTCTCTCGCGCCGCCGGGCTCTTCGTTGTCTCCGTATAACGAGGTACGGGACACGGAAGCGACGGCACACTCCAAATTCCCACGCGCTCCCCTCCTTTTCCTTTACCGTCTCCGTCGCGACGCCACAGAAGAGGCACACGGTTTTGTACGCAGTTAGCGCCTCTGCGCCGTGACCCGTGTCAAGCCTTGCGGCGAAAGCCTGAGGGGATTATCAACGGACCAGGGGCGGTATTCTCGTGTTTGTCCGTTTTTGAAAACGTCCGCTTGCGTACGTTTTATTATGATGTACTCCCAGTTGTAGGCGGGCTTTGAGGTGACTTTTGCGCAGCTGTTCTTGTAAACACGTTTTAAACGAATAAACCTTTCTTAAATAACCTTTTATGTGTTGTTCCGCCAGCGAACCAACAAGGCGACGAAAAATCGTCTGCTCCAAACCCTCTGCTCCGAGAAGCCGCGGCTCATAGCTCCTCCGTGCTTGCGCGGCGTCACATCCGGGTGTTCGCTGTTTGCTAATCAGGGCTTGCTCAAAACGGACACTTTTGAAACGGACACAAAACGGTCAAAACAGGAGAATGCCGCCCCAGAAGTCCGGAGATGGGGACGCGGTTTGGTAGGAAACGAGAGAGCTGAGGCAACATAAAGAGTTAAAGGAAACGCTAAGCCTCCCGGACGTCGTGAAAGGACCCCTCTCTGGCGAGCGACCGCTGAGAACGAACGTATCGTTTCGAATGCCGAGACAAAAACGCGCCCGCAGCAGAGGCCTGGGGCGGCGTCGCCACACCTTTTGTCCGCCCGCCCGCCACTGTGCCTTACTGGAAGCCGGCGGTAGCAAGTGCAAGCCGGTGCGGTTATCTCTTCAAAAGTGGGACAGCCGTATCGTCATCGGTAGCACTTTTTCGTCGGGCCCGCTTTCTTTGAAACTCTCTGGTCGGTGCACGTCGTGTGGCCGGCTTGTTATGCTCTGGTTTCTGTCTGCGCGCGGACACCGAGAACGTTTCATTTCACGTACGGACCAACAAAGGCAAAGGGTCGAATGCAAAGAACAAGAAAGAGGGTGAGGGAGAAACGCGCGTCTTTGTTGCGCGGCTCGTTTGTTTAGCCGCGGGCGAGTCTTCCTTCTCGAGTCCAGCCCTCTTCCCGTATTGTGTTAACGGCTCGAAAAAAAGAGTTGAGCTCGTTTTCTCTTTCTCGCGGGTAAAGATCGTCCGGACACACGTACGCACGCTCGTGACTTCATCTGCGCTGCGCGAGTGTGGCTCTCCGGCGGGCCCGTCTTTCCTCCCGTCTTTGTATTTCCTTTTTTGCGTGCAGGTTTTGTTGATTCGGGCTCCGTTACTGATTTTAGAGCGCCGCCCGGGGCCCGGGGCGCCGTGGGGTGCGGACAGCCGCGGGGCGGGGTGGTTTCTAAGTCGGTTTGGGTCTCTTTCCGGGCCCAAGGTTGTTTGCTTGCCCCGATTCTTTTTCTTTTTTTTTTTTCTCGCCCGTCGTCTGATTTTTGGCTTCCCCGTCGAGCACGGGGCCGACAGACCTACATGCCCATGCAACTGTTCAACGTATCTCCCGTTCTCGCTCGCGCAGATGCGGTGACGTCCGAAGCACGCCGGGAGCCGAGCTTAGGTTGACGGCGCATCGAGGGATGCACAACGTGGAAGAAAGGGTGAGTGACGTTTCGACTCTCGCTCTCTCTTTCTTCCCTGACGCTGCAGTCGCCTCCTCTCGGATGGGGCCGCACACGTTGGCGTGGTACGAGCAAGCGAACGCTGCCAAAAAGGCAGTCGAGTGACAGACATTCGAAGCGACGTAACCCGTAGAAAGCGAAACGGGCGAGACACTTGTGTCCAGTCGTGGGCAAGTTACCAGCAGAAAGTGACAGTGTTACAGTTACAGTTACCAAAGCCAAAAAGTAACTCTGTTAAGTTGCTGTTACGGTGGAAAAGTAACGTCGTTACTTTTCCGTTACTGTATAAAACTAAGTGATAGATCACAAAACAAATGATAGAGTCTATTTGGTATTAACGTATACGAAGAAGTGCGGGTAGTCAAAAGTTCACCTGGTAAAACCCCAAACGAAGCGAACCTAAAAGGGGCGCACTCAAGCCCAACACCAACAATCGTTCTTCACGCCTCATTGTGTTGTATCGACCTCTTTTGCGCTTGCACCCTTGGTGTCGGGGAATATTTTTTGCAAAACTCACTCTAACTTGGGATGAGTTCTTTTTCAAAGTTGGCATCCGAGAACTTCCAGAGGTCCACTTTCCATTTCTTTTTTTCTTGTTTTTGCTCGCTCAAGACGAAGGAATAGTTTTAGACATCCCCTCTAAGACGACCTCCGACCTCGGTCTTCTGCAGGGGCGGTATTCTCGAGTTTTGTCCCTTTTGCGTCCCTTTCAAAAGTGTCCCTTTTGGCGAGCCCTGATTGGCTAAAAGCAAACAACCGGAAGTGACGTAGCGCAAGCGCGGCAAACCTACTGCCAACGCCCACTGCTTAACCGGAAGTACGTCACGATGAAAGGGACGCAAACGGGACGTTTTCAAAAGGGATAGTCACGAGAATACCGCCCCTGCAGGAAAGATAATCCATTCTCGTGGCCACCTTCTCTCCTAATCTGCGAAAGCAGCCGTGTTGCGGAAACGTGAAAGGTGCAGAGAAAAACGTCCGAAAACGGAGCAAGCGCAATCTACGTCGGCCTTTATTGTGTGTATCTAATGAATAGTTTTCTATAAAAAAAAGTAACTGTAACGGTATTTCCTGTTATAGTTACTCTGTAAAAAAAAGTAAGAGTGTTACAGTTACAAGTTACTCTAAGTTAAAAAGTTAGAGTCAAAAGTTACTGAAAAAAGTAACTAGTTACCGGTAACGCATTACTAGTAACTAGTTACTGCCCAAGGCTGCTTGTGTCGCACTCTGGCCCGCCACTCTGCGTTGCGCTGTAGCAACTTTCGATTAACGGCGGATATCCAGAGTTAGTCGACGTAGTGCCCCGTTGGGAGGACGACTTCGGTCCCTCCCTTAGTTTAGTTTCGATCGACCCACCACAGCAAGTGGACGGAGCGTTCTTATCGATCGCTAAGCACTTATCAATAAGAAGAGGGCGACTCATTTTATATGTATTTGGCTGCGGCTCGTCGGATAAACAGTCCAATGTGTGGGTTTTGAACGAATGCACGTGGCACAGTAAATGATTTCACCGTTTTTATTTCCTCCGCGGCGTTACATCGCCAAAACAGCGATCGACAACTGTGGCTGTCTTCGTGTTGAGGCGTCTTGAAGAGCGAGGATTTTGACTGTATCGTGTGTGCGACTCACTTTTCCCGCGTACGGAAACGGCGTCATCGTTACTTTTCAAACGCGATCTTCGGGTGCGTTATAAATGCAGGAAGTGCGATGCTTTGATAAAGCCACAGCCGTGACCGACCGCAAGGAAAAGGCAAGCAAGGGTCCGCCCTGTGCACACAGAACTGTGGTCTGCTGTGTGGAAAACCATCGCTTGTGCTTCCAAAACCACCATGTATGGGAGCTGATTACGTGTTACCCGCCGCGGCCGCACGTTGCGTGACTAAGTTCCAGAGCCATGGAAACTATCCCATACAAATGCATGGGGAGTAAGATTTGACAGCGAATTACACACACAAAAAAATTTCAGAATCCTGGAAAGTTATTTTAGAGTTTTCATCGTCACGTTGACTTCTTGCTTTATGCGAAATCTCACTTCCCTGAAATACTTTTGCTGTATGTTCCGAGAGCTCGGAATTTTGAGCGAGAAAGTTGGGTATGAGCCTTTTGTGGTCGAGAGCTGGTCTTGAGGCACACATACACGCCTGTCCAGCCGGCCGAAACCCTTTGCCGTTCGATTCCGTAGTGCTTCTCTCTTGCGCCCGTGCCCCTTCAATTTGCTCGCTGCGGGAATCCCATTAGGTCTAACGGGATCAGGGCCAGCGGGATTCCCGCAGGATGCGTCGCGCTTTCTGCTTTTGTTTCCCGGGCGTCCCGCTATGTGCTCGTCTGCTCCCGTCCGCGCTTTGTTTTGCGCCCGCCCCGGCTACGACAGCGTCGCGTGGTGCATTCGGGTCAGAGTTTCCGCCGCTGACGCGGCGGCAACCACTTTTGACAGGCACTCGGATGCGCCAGGGCAGAAGCGGCTGCTTTGTGTCGGAAAACACACTTTTTTAGCAAACGTCCGTGCACATTTCTTGTCGGCGATGATAGCTTGTCAGCCCCGGCTCGAGCAGTAACGTCGTTAAAAATCGCTCTCTCGTCCTCTAAAGCTGTCAGCGAGAAACGGCGGATGTTGTTGGATGTTGCTTTGGATGTCGTTTTCTTTCCTGTTGCGACACTCTGCCACAACATGCACAACTCTGGAGGTCAGCTTTTAGGGGCTGGGGCCGTTAATTGGTGTCTCCTGTTGTCGTCGTCGTAATCGCCGTTCGTGTAATGTAGTCACTGTACTAAAACACTGGGAAACTCGTTTACGCCTCGCGCTAGAACGTATAAGGCGTACTAAAAAAACACCGCGACACTCGTCTACGCCTCGCGCTAGAGAGCTTTTACAAGAGACAAGAGACTTTTACAGCAAAGCTATATACATTTACCCCCTCACGGTTTCGTCTCCGTTGGCAAAAACGCCAAGGCGCCAACACACTTATACACCGCCGGTTTCGCCCCTCCCCAGGTTTCACGTTAGTGGAGAGTGCCCCGGATATCTTTTTTTTTTTTTTTTGTCTTGTTCTCCCCGAGCCATATATGTTTTCTAGAGACGCTTGTGTCGAATTTGACTCCAATGAACAAACACCGCACCTGCGTGCCTGCGGAAAAATCACAGGCAGACTTGACATTAAGCTCATTTGGAAGCTACGGGCGTTGATGGAGCAATTCTCGCAACTGTGCTTGCCGTAATCGCTCTCCTCCCGAATACACAAATATTTCTTTTGCGGAGAAGGAAACATTTGTGTCCTTTCCGGCCTTCTCATCACGTCGTCTACACCTGTACGTGTCGCATTACAGAAGGCGGAAGTCGATAATGTCTTTTCTATAATAGCTTAGAGTATTTGTTCGTGTGGCGCACCCAGGTTTTCCGACATCGATTCATCAACGACGCCGGCCCAACTCATTCGATATCAATCGTAGTTTTCGTCCAACGCCGGTACGTGCCATGCGGCCTCGTGGATAACGTTCGCTCCGTACCGAATTCGCCGGGAATGGGCTTCCGGGCGTCGGTCCGAAGTGCGCATGCGCGCGTATACGTACTACGTACTACGCTTCCTTCGGAGTCGTAAAGGTCTCCTGATTTAGTGGGACACCGTCCGGCGCTGCAGTTCCGGCCGAGTGCGGCGGCGGCGGCGGGGTCGAGTCCCGCCGCATCATCCGCGACGGCGTGCCGCTATCAATCGGCCGCGAGGCCATTGTCTTGCGGGGCTCATTACGGGCTCGACGCCGTCGCGCTGTTTGTTCGCGACGACCGAGGCCGACGGCATGTCGTCGTCGCGCTAAAACACTGCACGTGGCTGTGTCTCTCGCTCGTCCGAAGGGCCGCCGTCACTGGTCGGAGCTAAAGAGGAAGTGCCGAAGGCACTTCCGCGTGGCTCGGAATACGGGGGGCTGCGGGCGTCGATTGTTTATTCTCAATTTATGACTCCGCACTTGTTTGCGGCGTGCATTTTTGTACGTCGCGCCGTTGTTCTTCCCACGAGAGCCAATTAATAGCGGCGGCTGCGGGCGGCCCCGGGCGTCGGGTGGCCCGCCGGCGTCCTTGGATGGAAATTAGCGGCGTTTAGATGATGCCCGCCGATCGGCCGTCGCCGCTTTTTTCTCACGCGCTGCCACCAGACGCGAGGAGGAGGAGGAGGAGGCGAGAACACGTGTTGGCCGGCGGCCTGTTACCAGCCATTGTTTCTTGCGGCCGTTCAAGGAATGGCCCGCGATCAATGCGGCCGGCGTGTTTTAAGCAACCGCTCGGTTCTGCGCTCGCCGCGCGCCGGCGATGTAGGTCGCACGCCGGGGTTAACTCGCTTACGGGATGCGATCGTCGTCGGCCCGCGCATCGCAGCGACCGCCGCCGTCACTGCCGGTCGACCGGCGTGCCCGTAATTGCTTCCGTGTCGATTTCATCGAGCGGCTTCGCGCCGCTTTCACCCTCACGCCGCTTACGCGCATCGTGATGCCTTTCTGTCGTACACCTTGACACGAAGCGCGCTACCTGCCGTGTCACGGACGCGGCTTGCAAGAGTGTTGTTACTCCCAACGTTGCCAGAGGGGGGACGATCTCCGCGGGCTTGTCGGCCGAACGTAGGAGGCGTTGCGGCCTCGCATTCCACCTAATCTCGGCGGGAGGCCCTCCCCCGCAACCACGGTTCACGGTCGCCCTCCTTCGCTCGTTCGTGCGTCATCATGCGTGCGGCTGATTTGGGGCAATCTATCTAATCTACCTCCGCTAGCCGCTGCTTGCCCCTGCGCCGGCAGTCTATTCCGGCAGACGATAGGACGTGCTTTTTGTCTCACGCATGCGCGAGTTGTCTTTTTTTTTCGCCCGCACTCCCGGCTTGCGTGTCAGCCACGACACCCGGCTCCCCGTATTAGTGGCGTCGTTTTTTTACTATGTGTCTGTGGGGGTCGAATGGCTCAAGCCCGGCAGCCGTGCAGTAGTTGTATAGTGTGCGTTGTGTGAGAGCTCTTTGGAGTGCGTGCCTGGGAGTCCGAAGTTGGATGTACTCTGCGGTGATCTCTCTCTCCGGAAAAGTCGCTTGTCGCTTCGACGAAAGGCGCCCATGGCATCGCATGAAGTCTTCACCGCAGAGCTACAGCAGCCCTTGGGCCGGCGCTGGCAGTCTGTCCTGATTATCGGTAAACCACGCAGTTTCCCGCTCAAATAGTTCACGCCCGAATCTTTCCCTTATGTTCGTGTCTTCTTTTCAGCGGCACCTGATTTTTTTTTTTTTTTTCTCTGCTTCGGCGCAAATAATTTCTGTCCTGTAACCGCCGCGAATGAGCTGGCCCTGCTGGGGCTGTAAACATGCCGACCGCTTGTCTGTTTGTTCGTCACCGGCAAAGCATTTCAAACTTGGTTTCCCAGTCTTCTGTCGCAGCGATTTGTTTCTCTGTGTTCTTGTTTGGTATGCTAGACATAAAATGTGCTGGTGCGCGCTTCGATGCATTGTTGTACCGACGTCGCATCCCGCAGCACACATTCGACACCAGGGGCGGTATTCTCGTGTTTTGTCCCTTTTGTGTCCGTTTCAAAAGTGTCCGTTTTGAGCAAGCCCTGATTGGCTGAAGGAGAACACCCGGATGTGACGCCGTGCAAGCGCGCCGGAGCTATGAGCCGCGGCTTCTCTGAGCAGACGATTTGGAGCAGACGATTTTTCGTCGCCTTTTTGTTGGTTCGCTGGCTGAACAATAAATACATAAAAGATAGTTTAAATAGGTTTAGTCAATTAAAATGTGTTTACAAGAACAGTTGCGCAAAAGTCAATCCGAAGCCCGCCCACAACTTGAAGTACGTTGCAGTAAAACGGACGTTTTCATAACGGACAAACACGAGAATACCACCCGAGTGCCCCTCTAGAGTGTCATTTCATAGGCGGAGTAAAAATGAAGATAAACTGAAACGCTGCCTTTTCCACCCCTTCTCTCCATTTAACTTATAAAGTTGCAGTAAACGTATACTACGCGGCCGACCTCGTCATCGCGCGAATTTGACACCTCGGGGAAGGTCACTTGTGGCCTGTGCTCGATTGTTCGACTGGTTTTGTGCGTTGACACGAATCAGCTCTCGCTGAAAAAAAAAAAAAAAAAACACTGGGGGTCGGCTTTGACGCACGGCTGTGAGGATACAATGCGCTTTGTTCTACTGTGTAGGACATTGGTTGCAGTGTAGTATCTATTCGGGGAAAGAGGTCGCATTAACGGATGAAATGTGCCAACTTTAAATGTCGGTGGGCTCGGCCGTGTGGGCCAGGCAGCGGAAACCAGGCTTCACCACACGCACTCCACAGCTGCAAGTTTTGCAGCTGTGCGTGACATGGTGGAACCTGGTTCGCAGACGGGTTGCGTCAACAGCGCAGCAAAAAACAAAAAAAAAAGGGGGGGGGGGGGGGGGGGGAGGGCAGGGCGCTCACAAACTGTTCGTGCCTGAAATGAGCGCGCTTTCTCCTGTTAAGGCCGGAAGCTGGGCAACGTGTTAGTTCGGACAGCACTGCGTCACTGCTGTGTAGCGAGCGTGATGAAACGGAGGCGAATTTACCGTATTTTCGCACATATAACCCGCCCCTGCATATAATCCACGCCCCACTTTCAGCCTGCCTGAACAGAAAAAAAAAAAAAAATCCTTGCGGATTGCCCGCATATTCGATTCAGGGAAGGCTGCACCAAAGCTATTGCTCAAGCAACATATCACTTACTATGTATAAAAAGCGTATACTTAGCAAGTAGAATACACTGACTGCAAGGTGAAAGTCATAATTAACTCAGTGTCACTCCTCTCGCTAGAGCAATCACTTGAGCCGCAGTCCTCACTGTTCTACACAAAGTCATCTTCACGGCACAACACGTATTGCCGTGAAGCTGCACTGAAGGAAAAACCCCGCGTATCTTTGCCACTGAAAGTTTCCCATGTTTGGTGCGAGTTATACCCGCAAAAATACGGTAGGCTCTCCCTTAACTTTGATTTGAACAGGCGCTTTGAGCCGTTAAATAGATTAGAATTATGAACCGAACTACCGCCGATATCGCATGGGCTTAGTGTGCAATCATCTAACGCTATGCAATTACGGAGTATTTCAAAAGCCTGTAGTACATTGCGGGGTTTGAAGGAGCTTATATCTAATTCATTAGCTATTCAAGTAGGCAAACTCGCTTGCGGAACGGGATATCTAAGATAAGAAGAATGGCCGGACGGCGCGTGATCAGCTCTTCGACAGCCCTTCTCGCTGCATAGATATCTTGGCTCACCGTGCCTCAAATGCAGTGGCGAGTGGGTAGCCGAAGAGTTTTTGAAGAAGATATGATCTTCCTTTAAACGGACAGTTTATAGTAAACGCTGATGCCAATTCTCGTTTGCCTAGCTCTTGACGCAATTCTTGAACAAACTGGCTTACAAGCTTAGAGTAGCATGCCTGTCGCTAATGAGAAACTCGGCTGGAGTGCGGTGATGCGTTCGCTTTGTGACATCCTGAACAAGGAGTAAAAAGGGCGCGTTGAACTGATAAAAAAAAAGTGCGGAAAGAGATCATTTGATGTAGGCATAAGTTCTTCCATTGGCTATGTACTCGTGCATACGTGCTTGTGAGCCGTTGGCTTGCTTTTGTCGTCGTCTTACCTGTCGCTATAAGCTCGTGTTGTGCATGGAAAAGTGTCACCTTCCTCACCAGAAAAACAAAATGGAATGAAAGGCACAAAAAGAGGCACGAAGTAGATGTATTTGTTCGCGTCTGCAAGTGTAGCCTTACTTCAGTGCCATTCGACGCGTAATTGGGGTGGCTGGTTGTATAAAGCATTTTGATTGGTCATTTTATACTACACGAGAGCAGTTTTGTTTTTCTTCCATAGAGGAAGCTTTGTGGACGTATGGCTGAATTAGAGGTGGAGGTGAAACATCCCTTTTCAGCCCTGACTTCATACTCTGTTGCGTGTGCGGTGCTGCTAGAACTGTTCTTTTTTTTTTTTTTGCTAATTGAACACGAACTCGATTTTCAGCTCATTTACGTAAATTACAATGTGTTGTTTTGAAATAATTATCGCAGCAGGGCTTCTACGTCGGGTATTACAAATCGTGCGTGAGTCAGTTGTGCCTTCCGGCCAGCGTCGCATAGTTAAGTTATCAGATTGCATTGTTTGCACATCCGCCAGCTTTTATATTAGCGGGAAAGTTCATTGCATATCTCACAAGCTCTGCTGACACATCCAGGTTCTTTCTATCGAGACGCAAAAATTACAGCGCGGCGAAGTTTCTGTAACAGAGCGATGAGTTTTTAACCATTGTGTTAGATTGTCGAGGCTGTCGTCGGACGAGGTATATTTTCAATTCATCGGTCAATAGGTCCCGATTAAGATTCCAGCCTTCTTTTAGTATCGCAGTTTCCAACTGCTGGCTTCATCTCACTGAGTGGGTAGGTGAGATTAAAGGCGGTTATCAGCTGTTCAGGCCTCACGTTATCTGGCCGGTGTCGGTAGTGTGGTAGAAATAGGAGAAAGGGTTATTCTCCCGTGGCCTGACTCACCCAGGCGGGCGTGCGGATAAAATGGACAACAAATGTGGCTCTCCACTCCGGGATCGTTATATCGAGCCTCGCTTCCGGGGGGGGGCGCAGGCCGCAGTGCCGATTCCGCCTGTAAGCGAGCGCGATCCGTCTTTTTTCTTTGTGTTACTTTACTTTTTCTGGGAGACTGCATTAGCTTGCCTGCCTCTGGAGCCGTCACGAGTGGCCGTGCTTCCCTATCGCTGCCGCCTTATCTGGCGGCGGCCTGGCCGCCGCAATTAGGCTCCGCTTTGGTTCTTTTCCTTCGCGGCACTGTTATAACAGGGTGAGTCATCAAGCGCGCCTTCGTCCGCGTGAGAACTATACGGCCGCGACAAAGGACAAGGAACGCGACATTTGCGGCCGAGCGAGGAAACTTGCTGCTGAGCGTTAGCGGAACGTTTCTAACTAAACCAAGCGGTATACTCCAGGTCGGCCTTCTACATCCTCGCGCAGTCTCTCGCCTCTCCCTTCTTTCGGCGGAACAATGTAAACGGAGCTTTTTACGCACACGGATCCATGGACACGCGGACGTTGCAGGGAGCGGCCGCGCTCATCAGCTTTCCCGTGTAACTCTCCTCCGGGTCCCTAGATGACGCCTAGCTGACCATCTTTCCCGCGCTACGAAGTATTACTGTTCGACTGTAGTAGCGCCTCTGGTTCCGTTTTATCGTATCCGTTAAATGACGAAGTATAGTTAGCACAGTAAAAAACTGCTTTCGCGGTGGGGTGCACGAAAGCCCACGATTTCAAAAGCCCCGTCTCAATTGCCCCGTACTCGAAACCCCTTTACTCGTACGCCCCGTACTCGTAGGCCCCTGAAACATTTGCGCCATGCCGAAAGACCCGCTCTTGAAGTGCCGTACTCATAATCTAAACCCGCGGTATTCTACGTTTGTGTAGTTCTTTTAAAGCGAAGCTTGGTGTTGTCATACGTGTTGGCATGACATACATCCATCTATGAAGAGCGCATCCTGTCCTTTTAGGGTATCAATAACCTACACGGTGAAGTGGTTCAGTTGGTGCTGAATGTCTCGCTCACTCGACCAAGATGTGGCCCGCCCGAGGCCGCACCCCCAGGGACCTCGGCGTGTCGCTGGGCTTCGCCACGGACGCGGGCATTGCGAAGTTCACTGCGTGGTTATCACGTCCGCAGCAGTGGGCCTCAGGTCGACCCTGCTTTAATTACGCGTCCAAATTAGCGCTGCTGAGGGTTCACTGAAAGGCATGCCATCCCAGTGTTCTTTCGGGAGGAGGGGGGAAGGGGGAGAGGGAGAGACGTGACGTTTTGATAACCACGTGATTAAAGCGATTTGGAAGACAGCTCCCTTCCTTGATCCTCCCTTCTAAGTTCTGTTTGCTCCCTCTGCATCTTTCTTGAGATGACCGTTGAACATTATCTTGCTATTTCTAAAGCACTTCGGCTCCAAAAAATGATGTTTCCTCGCATCGACAGGGGAGAGTGGTGCGGGGAAACTGGCATCGGGGCTTTTGGCACTCGGGGTTATTATTCGCTTGACTCGAGACACGCGGCTAACATCACAGGGCTTTTGCGACGGAGCTTTTGCTCACTGCAGCGTCCCTTCTAACTTGTGTAGTGTAGTCTAATGTAACTTCTTGTGTAGCGCCAAATTGGATTTTTTTTTTTCAACATTCCTTACCTCTTTTCGGTGAAAAAAAAGCGTCTTTCGGGTCTGAGAAAGTTGAATGAGTTACCAAAGACTATATCTCATAAATTAAACGTTTTGACGTGTATACTGTCCCCTTTAACTTACGCTCAGATAAGACAGTTATAGCAGATCGGAGAACCGCTATCGGTACGGTACCCGGAAGGCGACTGTCGTTACTGCGCATGTGCAGAGGCGGAATAACTGGTTGTGCGCATGGTGTACCGGGTACCGTACCGGGACCGGTTCTCCGATCTGCTATAACTCTCTAATGATGTATTAAGATCGCATCGTGCTCATCGTCCTAAGCAGGGTCGTCGGGCTCGGCCGTCATTTCCCCCGCTTTGAAGTGTTCAGATCTCCGTGGTATCGCTTCATTTGTGCGTAGTAGTGTACGCCTTGCCTCAACAGCTGCTTGGAGGCTCTGTTATAACTGGTGAACTTTTACGAGGTGCGCTTCGGGCGCATGCGCAGTCCCTCCGAGAGTGCGCCGAAGTCTGCCCTTGTACGCCGTTACGTCGCAAAGCGCGGCGGCAAGGTCTCGCAAACACTTTGCGGTTGTTAGCCGCCAGCTGCTCGCGTCGGTCTTTTCACTTAGAAGCGCGGGGACACGGGAAGAGGGCGGCGGGGTGTCGCCTTCCCTTGCGCGCTAAAGCAGCGCGCGATCGTCGTGCGCATTTAATTCCGTCCCCTTGTCGGCGCGCGTAGACGGCCCGGCCCGAGAAAGGTGTGGGACGTGCCTTTGTCTTTCTCGGAGCGTTACCACTTTGAAGAGCGCAATGCCCGGTGTGGGCTAGTTGCGCTGGTTATCCAAGTTTCGTCCGCCGTAATCTTACTTCTGCGCGGCCGGTGTATAAATGAAAAGAAAGGAAGACGATGTCGCCGGTGAGGGGGCCTCGTTTAGCGAGTGACCTGACGGGTCCGGGCATCTTTGTCGAGGCGTCGTCGCTCCGAGTGCGGTTGCGCCTTCTCCGTCGCCGCGTCTGCTATTGTGTGCCCGAGACAATGCCGTTTTGCCAGGATGTGCTCCATTAAAACAGTCCGAGTTCGGCCGCTGGCGATGCGCAGACGCCGCCGCCTTGGGGCCGCCGGCGGCGGCCGCGGAGTTCGCCGTATACGTGGCGAACCATCGGCTGTTGCCACGAGGTTGCGGTGACTTGTTCCTTTCTTTCTTTACTGTGGAGCTGTTTCTTTCGTAATTGTTCTCCTTGTGATGAGTCTTCAAGAAGGATGTGTCCTTACGTACAAAAAAAAGTCAAGGCTTGAACCATAATGAAGCTGCAGGATTTCTTTCTATGTAGGCACTGAGGGGCACACCACCACGCATTGCGTTAGGTTTGAAATAGTTTATTTACATGTCGGCGCTTTTCGCTGTGGTAGTAGTAGTAGTCATCGTAGTAGCAGTAGTCATATCTATATCGTCGTCTTCATCATGTTTAACTGGCGGGCCCGGATCGCTTTGTCCGCAGGCTTTGATCGCTTTGCGTACATTTCTCCCAAAGTGGACCGCGTCAGCACGCGCTAGAACCGAGTGCAATCGGCTTCGCTAACTGGGCGTCTGTAGCGCGAGCTGTCTATGCTCCCCCCTTAAGACGCTGACGTACGTGAACTGTTTTCGCGGTATTTTTTTGCGAGTGCCAGGCGCAAGCCTGGACGACGCCGGACACTCCTCGTGAAGCGCGTGCTCACGTGCGCGGTAAACGTGGGGGAGTAACTATGACTCGTGGTTTCCTCGTGACGCCGCACACATTACGGCCAGCAACAACAGCTTTAAAGAACGCGCCCATGCGCTACGTAAAGATGGTTACCCAGCAAAGCTGTAACGGGCGGCCGGTGTTTTGCTCCCTCTGATGCGCCGTTCACATTCACCCGTGTCGGTGGATGCCAGATTGTTGCTACGCCATCCATAAACTCAGCCAATCTATCTCCCCTTACTGCTAACACCTATCCAACCTTTTTTTTTTTTTTTTTTTTGGGGGGGGGGGGGGGGGGGGGGCATACGCATGGTGTAGCGCCGGATGGGTTTTCTGCGTACACGGGACCGCCGGATTTTCATTTCTCTTAGTCGTATAAAGCTTCCCTGAAAACGCGAGGCAGCGACTCTGGGACGATACGGTTGTTTTTATCCGCTTGGGCACCCCTTCTGAGTGTAGAAGTAGAAGTATAGTTA
The DNA here is from genome assembly GCF_048455015.1 of Haemaphysalis longicornis. Lineage (NCBI taxonomy): Eukaryota > Metazoa > Arthropoda > Arachnida > Ixodida > Ixodidae > Haemaphysalis > Haemaphysalis longicornis. The sequence goes on along the minus strand of NW_027526225.1, from coordinate 90,480,877 downwards.
AAGGAGCCATGAAGACAAAATACAAGTTGGGTTTATTAGAAAGACTGCTTAGTCCCGATAACAATGATACCAATATCATCGCAATCTTCCATCCAATAACGGAGATATGAAAGAAAACGTGTGAAGCAGTCGCGACCCCCTAGCCAATTTCCCGCAACTTATCTATGACGTCACGGAACCTTGCTTGTGGGATTGGCGGCCGCCCAACTGACCTGTCGCGACGACACATGACTGGACGTCTGTAATGGGGACTCTCGTTCCATTTGACCGCATCACTTAAATGCTAACGTGCAGTTAACGCACTGAAAATTATGTTTTATTGTTGGCCCGTATGACGTCATTCTTGCTCATAACGCGTCACTGTGGCGCGAAATTTGAAAGTTTTAAATACTTCTTGCTTTTTTTTTCGTTGAAAAGACATCTTTTGTGGCTGTAATGGAGCTGAGTGAGATACTGAATCCTAGTTCTTTCAAATTAAACGAAGTTGTATTTTCTTTTCATGGCTCCTTTAAACCTGGATATAACGAGGTTGACAAAAATTCGCAATATTTCGTTACGTGGAGGTTTTCGTTACACGGAGGTTTCGAGCTAAGGCTTACGAGAACGAGCAGAAACGAAACCAAAATGCCAGACATGATGAGTGACGGTGAAACTCACCCTTCGAGGGTTCATTTTATAGTGAAACTTTGTGATTTGCGGCCGCTGCTTTTCCACGAGCTTAGTCACTACTCGACACTCAAAAAAAAAAAAAAAAAAAGCAAGGTCACTTAACCCGATTTTCAAAAACGAAGTCTAAGTATCACTTTCGCGCATTGACACTTTTCGCTGCCTTAACGCCTCTCACGGACTGAACCTATGCTGAAAAGGCGACTTTTCGCGAACTTTTGATGGTCTTTTCAGGGACGACCGACACCACAGATGCCAGTAGAGACGCGCAACTACTCGACGACAGGAAGGCACCGAACCGACACCGCGCCCACACGTGGACACGCGCGGTATAGTTTGCGGTGTGCGGAAGAAATTTGCTAAATTAGTGCATTTCTCCAGCCGGTTCATTAGAAAAAAAAATGCAAAAACAAATGGCTCATTAGTGCAGCGAATTCATTACATCAACGTTAACCGTCGCGGCACCTTCGTTACGTAGTGGTCGCAAACACATCGGTTTTAATGGGGCTGGTAACGGGGAATTAAAAACCTTCGTTAAATCCAGGAATTCGTTGCATAGAGGTTCGTTACATCTGATTTTAACTGCACCGGCTGTACCTATTCAGTGCGATGTTTTTACCTGACGGCATGATCGCTAGGCGTCCGTTACGTGGGCACTGCTTTCTGCCATCCGTTCCAGTATATGCTGGCTGTGATGACACAGTGCGCCTCATCATCATCATCATCATCATCATCATCATCATCATCATCATTATCATCATCATCATCATCATTATTATTATTATTATTATTATTATTATTATTATTATTATCATCATATCATATCATCATCTCAAATAACTGAGCAGAGTGTTCGCGCCGACGCTGTGCGCGCAATCCCCGCGTAGCGTTCGTGCTCTGCCTGCTGTACCCAGCGTACGCAGCTAGCTGCCTCGCGCGTGTGCGCATCCACGGGGCGTTGTTCCTCGCGCAGCTCGGGTGCATTGGGGCGTGCAGCCAGCGCTCGAGCCGGGGAAAAAAAAAATGCTTTCCAGTACGCGCGGAATGCACCGGCACGCACGTGGCCTTCTCCTCTCCTCGTGCCGAGCCGAGGAACTGCCCTCTTTCTCATCTCAGTTTTCTCGCCTCTTCGTGACACGTTGAGTGAGCGATGCAATCGACTCGCTACGCCCGAGGAGGCTGCCTTTCGTGCGCGAGGAGTTCCGTGCATTGGGCCCGAAGCCGACGGGCGGAGTAACGACCGCATCTGTCGACTGCAAACGGTGCCTTCGACGAGTGTCACGCGCTGCTGGGAAGGGCTGCGGCGGACTTTCTCGAGACAAGTAACGGGGATTTTATTACGCCGTAGTGGAGGGCTGCCGATTAATTTAAGCAGCGCGGGGCTGACTCAAGCGTGCGCCTAAATGTCGTGCACATGCCCGTTTTGATTCCTTCCGAAGCCCGTTATGAAAGCGATCTCCGTGGGTGGTAGTCGTACCCGTTCATTCGTGCGCTCAGCGGAGTCGCTGAGGCGGAGCTCTTTGAAAGGGGGCTGAAGCAGGTGTACCGAACTTTTTATTTCGGCCGCATTGAGTGAGTAGACGACACAACTTGTACAATCTCTTGTTGGACTGTTCAGTGAGAATCCATTTGTAAACTGTGGCAGTGTTGAAAAAAAAAAAAAAAAATCCCGGGCCATCTTTACTGACGTGAAACCTGTGGAGGGGCGAAACATGCAGCGTATAAGTGTGTTCTTGGCGCCTTGGCGTTTTTTGCTAACGGAGATGAAACCGTTGGGGGGTAGAGGCGTACAGCTTTGCTGTAAAAGTCTCTTGGCTTTGAAGCACGAAGCTCTCCAGCGCGAGGCGTAAACGAGTTTCCTTGGTTTTTTAGTACCGTGACTATATGAGACGACGATTATGACGTCGGCGACGACAGGAGACGCCAACAGCCCCAGCCCCTAAGGGGCGTCGCCCCTAAAAAACCAAGCGCCGTTTGCGGACTCCCAACTAATATCTCACGCTGCTTTACAGGCATCGTTTCTTAGTAAGCTGTATTTTAGTTTCGATTGTCAACTCCTCGTTTGTTCACGCACAACTTACACAAGTCCGAACTCGCTCGCAATCCGCTAAATACAGCCTCGCGGACAGGCCGTTGTGCCGTCACAATCGACATCATCATATCGGCATGACGGGAGGAGAACGTAACTTTCGAATGTATTGGATAATATAGGAAGACCCCTCCCCCAGAAAAAAAAAAAAAAGTTCCCAGTATAACCTACACACTCTGGACTAATAAAGGGGCGAGGCAGTGTTTGTGCCTCACCTGGGTGTGTCCTTTATAGCCGAGCCTTTTCGGCCGCGTGTTTGCGCGTGCGGCTTGTAATGTGTACATTGCGGTATGTACACACAAGCTGTCGTGAGCTGCGTGCATTTAGCTTCAAGCGCGGACCGCACGCGGTGCCGACTATCGCGTTGGCGCGTGCGCTCGCGTTAGTGGACGCGCCAGCCAACATGGCGAGGTAAATCAAAAGGCATAAATCAAGCATAAATAAAAAAAGGGAGCCCATTTTGTCGTGCCGGCGTGCGTATGCTGCGGAGTTTGTCGTCGAAACATGTCGTTCGAAGGTGCAGACGCAGCTGTACCGGCCTTGAACTGTGTGTAGATCGTTTTAGTTAATAGATCATTTTAGTATACGAAAATGATCTACTCCTAGTTCAAGGGGAATTTTCGCTGTCTGTAACAGCCTTACAGCCTTGTACCGAACACCCTTACAGCCTAGCAAAAGCACACAAAAAAACATTTTAGAGTGGGTTTTGTCGTTCGTGACACCCTCTGAAATGTGTTTTCTTGTGTTTTTGCTAGGGGTCACGGTTTTGTCGTTCAAAACACTCTTTCAAAAGGTGTTTTCTTGTGTGTTTGTTCGGTTGTCAGGGCGTTATACGAAGGGAAAATTCCCCTTTAAGGGTGTAAATCATTGTACGGTACTTCCGAGGGTGTCATCGGAACATATGGCACAAAGGCTACAGTGTACGTGCGGACGCAAGTCTACCGGCTTAGGACCGCCGAGAATCGACTGCGCTGACGGCGCAAGCTAAACCGGCAGAAACAGGCGGAAAGAGCAGGAAAAAAAGGGAGCGTGCTTTCCGCGGCATCCGGTTATCGGCGGGGATTGTGTTACGTGCGAGTTCCTCGCCGTAGCCTCCGAGTGCACTTTCGTTCGGGTTCGCCCGCGCAATGCTCCGCCGAGGCGACGTGCTGGCGCGGGGGCAATTTGGCCTCAGCGCGCGCCGACTTCCATCGCGCCTTCGCTGATCGCTTCCTGCCATTCTTCGCGCGTCGTCCTTTCGCGCTTCGCCTGCGTGCAGGTAGCGTACACGCCGCTGCATTCCAATGTGGCCGCTGCTGCTGCAGCTTCTCCATCTGCTGAGAGCTCGCTCTGCTCGCCTCTCCGGGCCCTAATCGCGCGCCTGGCTCTTCTTCAAAGTCCTTCCTTGTGTGTGTGTATAGCGTGTACGCTCCGAGCGCCCGGTCGTTTCGGGCATTCTGGGCAGAAAAGTGGCCAGTACGCGCGTTCATTTTTTTTTTCTCCCTCTCTGGTTGTACGACTTTCACGCTGGCAGTCAGTGCGATGAAAGAGAGGAATCGGGAAAAATTGTTTTGGGGCGAGACGCAATTGCGAGGTAGGTGGGCAGTCGACGCATGCTCATTCAGGGAGGTGCGCGCATTGACGTACGCCCAAAAGCAGAAGTTTACGGACCATGGAAACAGCAATTTCGAGCTCTCTCTGGTTGTACGATGTTCACGCTAGCAGTGAGTGCGATGAAAGAGAGGAATTGGGAAAAGTTGTTTTGGGGCGAAACGCAATTGCTGGGATGGTCGGCAGTCGGCGCATGCTCATTCAGTGAGGTGCGCGCATTGACGTACACCCAAGATCAGAAGTTTGCGGACCATGAAAGCAGCAATTTCGAGCTATTTCTGTGCCGCACGGCAGCCCGGAGTACTATGTGCGGTAGTTTTTATTATTTCCGTACTTATACGACATCTCGCATGCATTCGACAGTTTGTCGGGCTGTTATTGGAAGAGAAATAACATAAAATTGTCATTTTCATTGTCCGTAAGCTTTTGCTCGTGGCTGTACTTGAATTTCTTGCTTTGTGTTGGCAGCAAAGGCGGAAGGCAGGTGCGCGCTGCTGCAGCTGTCGGTTTATTTATTTATTTATTTATTTATTTATTTATTTATTTATTTATTTATTTATTTATTTATTTATTTATTTATTTATTTATTTATTTATTTATTTATTTATTTATTTATTTATTTATTTATTTATTTATTTATTTATTTATTTATTTATTTATTTATTTATTTATTTATTTATTTATTTATTTATTTATTTATTTATTTATTTATTTATTTATTTATTTATTTATTTATTTATTTATTTATTTATTTATTTATTTATTTATTTATTTATTTATTTATTTATTTATTTATTTATTTATTTATTTATTTATTTATTTATTTATTTATTTATTTATTTATTTATTTATTTATTTATTTATTTATTTATTTATTTATTTATTTATTTATTTATTTATTTATTTATTTATTTATTTATTTATTTATTTATTTATTTATTTATTTATTTATTTATTTATTTATTTATTTATTTATTTATTTATTTATTTATTTATTTATTTATTTATTTATTTATTTATTTATTTATTTATTTATTTATTTATTTATTTATTTATTTATTTATTTATTTATTTATTTATTTATTTATTTATTTATTTATTTATTTATTTATTTATTTATTTATTTATTTATTTATTTATTTATTTATTTATTTATTTATTTATTTATTTATTTATTTATTTATTTATTTATTTATTTATTTATTTATTTATTTATTTATTTATTTATTTATTTATTTATTTATTTATTTATTTATTTATTTATTTATTTATTTATTTATTTATTTATTTATTTATTTATTTATTTATTTATTTATTTATTTATTTATTTATTTATTTATTTATTTATTTATTTATTTATTTATTTATTTATTTATTTATTTATTTATTTATTTATTTATTTATTTATTTATTTATTTATTTATTTATTTATTTATTTATTTATTTATTTATTTATTTATTTATTTATTTATTTATTTATTTATTTATTTATTTATTTATTTATTTATTTATTTATTTATTTATTTATTTATTTATTTATTTATTTATTTATTTATTTATTTATTTATTTATTTATTTATTTATTTATTTATTTATTTATTTATTTATTTATTTATTTATTTATTTATTTATTTATTTATTTATTTATTTATTTATTTATTTATTTATTTATTTATTTATTTATTTATTTATTTATTTATTTATTTATTTATTTATTTATTTATTTATTTATTTATTTATTTATTTATTTATTTATTTATTTATTTATTTATTTATTTATTTATTTATTTATTTATTTATTTATTTATTTATTTATTTATTTATTTATTTATTTATTTATTTATTTATTTATTTATTTATTTATTTATTTATTTATTTATTTATTTATTTATTTATTTATTTATTTATTTATTTATTTATTTATTTATTTATTTATTTATTTATTTATTTATTTATTTATTTATTTATTTATTTATTTATTTATTTATTTATTTATTTATTTATTTATTTATTTATTTATTTATTTATTTATTTATTTATTTATTTATTTATTTATTTATTTATTTATTTATTTATTTATTTATTTATTTATTTATTTAAAGAAAAATATAATTTCGAGGTGTTCTCGCGTCAAAGCTACACCAGGGCTATGAAGCGCGCCGTAGTGGAGGGCTGCAAATTCAGGCCATTTGTGGATCTTTATAACGTGTGCCGAAATCTCGACCAATGACATTTTCGTTTTTCGTCTCAACCAGAAAACGCACACAAACGCGTTCCTTCGTCTTGCGTGCGCGACACACGCATACACGTGGAGCGAGATAGATATCAATAGTTACGAAAAAATGGCAGCATGCATCTCCACTCCGTGGAGGATGGAGAGGGTGCGGAGTACGGGCCGGGACACGAAATGACATCCAAGGTGCGCCCCAAGTGAAGTCCGATTTGCGCCCCGACCGTCATTCGATTTGAGCCGTGAGTTGCACCTTGATTGTTCCCTAAATGAAACTGCAAATCACGGCTCAAATCGAATCTCGCCTGATTTTCGCTTGATGGTGGTGTGCGCACGGATGTACGCGGACGGACATTGGGAGGTGCTAAGGTACCCCGCCCCGGTACAGGCGAGGGAATAAGTCGTTTGACTCTCGAGTACCAACTCACGGTCGTAGGCCAATGGGTAAGACGACTGACACTAACTCTGTCTGGTCTACCAGACACAGGCTCGAATCCTGCCGGTGTCTGTACGATTTTTTGCGATTGTAAATGCTGTGCGCACGGACGCGGACGGACATTGTGCGGTCTTAAGGTACTCCGCACCTAACAAAGTGGTGCAGCTTCGCACTGGTGGCGCGAGGAATGGGCAAACAGCTAAGCTGGCGGCCCCAGCTATAGCTAATTCTTGGTTCGACTATGTTTTCGTGATTATGCTCGGAGACTCGGTCAAGTTGTCTGCGTGGTTATGCCTCGAGACCCGGTCAAGTCTTCTGCGTGGTGTCGTGGTTAGCCCCCAAACAGCAGTGAATACTCGCTCATTAAACTACGTACAGTGTGCGCGGGCTCACCGGCTTTGCGGTGAAGCTCCGGGAGTTGCAGAGGGCGCAGCGGGACGAGCGTTTGCTCGAAATTTTCGACCTCGTTCGGAGGCCACTGTTCGGCTTGTGTGTCCTGGCGTGCGGGACGCTAATTAAGAAGGTATTTATTTATTTATTTAGAAAATACTGCCGGCCACAAAATGGCCCAAGCAGGAGTGGAGGTGTTGCAAGACATATACACACGACCAAATCGATAACAATACAGAGGGGATAAAATAAGACGTATATGCAATACACTAAGGCACAAAATCAAAATCAAACTTCATAATAATTTTCAGTACATTTTAGAACATGACCAGACTCAAAGATTTGTTTTGGCTGTTCTTTCCAATTCGTTATTGTGCGAGGAAGAAAAAGAGTATTTGGAATTTTGAGTACGGGTAAAGATAGGCGTGAGGTTGTGTGAATGATATCGTCTTGTCGGACGCGAAGACAGAGGAGCAAGGCCGTTTGATAGGCTTAGTATGCTTTTGTTGCTAGATAAGTAGGAAAGAAGTTTTAGTCTTGCTATTTTTATTCGTTGATTAACCTTATCGCTTCTCGTCCTTTTGGCTTGTCTCATTTTCGCATCAATTCTTCTATTTGCGCCGTCAAACCTGCGCCACCGGTCGCAACAAGAGATACAGCGAGACACCCAGCTATGCGTTTCTTGTACCAGTCGTATCGCGCCTACCCGCGACGCGTTTCCAAAGCCGTACTTGTACCAGGGGCGGTATTCTCGTGTTTGTCCGTTTTGAAAACATCCATTTTGCGTCCGTTTTATTGTAACGTACTTCCAGTTGTAGGCGGGCTTTGTGTTGACTTTTGCGCAACTGTTCTTGCAAACACATTTTAAACGACTGAACCTATTTTAAACTATTTTTTTATGTGTTTATTGTCCCGCCAGCGAACCAACAACAAGGCGACGAAAAAATCTCGTCTGCTCCAAATCGTCTGCTCCGAGAAGCCGCGGCTCAACGAAGTAGCTCCGCCGTGCTTGCATGGCGTCACATCCGGGTATTAGCTTTTAGCCAATCAGGGCTTGCTCAAAACGGGCGCTTTTGAAACGGGCACAAAACGGACACAATAGGAGAATACCGCCAAAGATGTATCTCGCCTCCAGCAGGTGGTGGCAGGAGTCCAGTCCGCGCGCGGCGAGGTTTTGCTGCGCTCGTTCACCGTGCCATCCACCAGCTTGTACCCCGGCTACACTAGGGTTTGAATGTCATTTGAGCCAAATACCATTTGACTCAAATGGGAGGCTTCTAATTCCATGCGGAATCCGCCCGCCGTGCTCCACTACGATTTCGATGGCATTTGAAAGCTGCTGCTGTCGAGTTCTGTTTTTATATGGTAATATAACAATTAAATTTAGCAGCAGTCTTTCGCATTAAAATGATATCAAATTATAAATATTGTAAGCTTTGACACAGTTTTTGCTTAATTTTGAATCGCAATCGAGGTTTTTTTGTGCTGTTTTGTGCTGTCTGGCCACACTGGTTTGTCGCTTGCTCGCACTGGTGCTGAGAGTATGGAATCATTGCATATTGATATCATGATTTAAGTGAATGAGAAGTAAACAAAGTCCCGCCATTAAGAATATTTTTTTGTTTTCAGTACGTCAGCAATGTATTTGTTTATGCTGACTTGGAACGCTGTGCACGAGAGTGCTAGAAATGGCATTCGAGAGCCCCAAATGTCTCTTTGGGTGCTCATTTGTCCCCAATGTCATTTGAGTCGAATGACATATCAAAACCCAGTGGAGCAGTACAACTTCGCATTTGAGTCAAATGACATTTGGTTCAAATGACATTCGGACGCTAGTGTAGCAGGCGTATTAAACAGCGTGGCTGTTAAAATGACCATTTGTAATTACAAAGGCGTAGACCGTAAAATGAACACCTAACGCACTAGTTTCTCCTGGAATCTTTAAAAAAAATTGGGCCCCTCTCCCCGCGAGGGGGACTCGAGTAAATGCGTCGCATAAGGGGTGGGTGTATTGCGTTAACGTTTAGTGTTTGGGGAGTTGGTGGTAGTGAATGCGTTGTATCAGCAGCTTCTTGACGTTGTTTGAATGAGTCAAGGATATAAGGCGCGTTCGTAGCCTCCCATTCTGTGTCGGCTTTGTGGCGCAGTGGGTAGAGCACCATGTACATTGCGTTCCGCCCGCAGGGTCGAGGGATCGAAACCAGGCGCCGGATAGTTTTTTTTTTACATAGTGTAGGGGGAGGGGTGCGGACTACGACTACGGACGTCAACGCGGGTGACATCGTGAGTTACTGAAATGCTCTGCATTTAATTAACGCACATAACGTTGAGGGGACTGCGTAAGCTGGTCCCAGTCGATGACGACGTTGGCGTACTTGTAAAGCGGCGTGGACTCTAGGTGTTTGAGCCAAGCGTGGATGTTGCTTCGCCGGAGAACGGCACACCGGTTATATGCGCAGCGCGCCCGAAGGAGAGGAAACCTCGGAAGAGAGAGTACTGCACATGCGCCGGCCCCAGCGCGTCTGCCGCGGCTATGACGCAACACAATCCACTTTAATCCAATCCAATCCAAATCCAATCCAACCGAATCCAAGCCAAGCCAATCCAATCCAATCCAATCCAATCAAATCAAATCAAATCAAATCAAATCAAATCAAATCCAATGCCCCTCGCGAGAGAGTGTTCGTTATCGGAGAGGAGAGGGGGTGAGCGGCGGAGAGCGCAGCTCGCGCGGCGAGGAGAATGGCAGAGGGGTGGACAACGCCGACAACAACGACGACGACGCCGGAGGGACAAGGCGAGTGAATCAGATGCTCTGCATCTAATAAAAAAATTAAGCCACCAACTGGCGGAGGAACGCTCTCGCGAGCACTGGGCACTCACCGTCTCGGACGTGCAGACGCCTTTGGTGCTGCAGCGGGCGCGTGCGGCCGAATTCGGTGCCGTGCCTGAATCCTATTACATTTCACTGGGGCGCCGTTAATTCTCTCCCGTCGGAGAAATTTCTCAGAAACTCCAGCAATCCGCATCCCTTTCCCACATCACCTTACCGCCGCGGTATATATCTGCGGTATGCCGGAGTTCTGGCGGCAAAGGAATTTTTTTTACCAGCAAGGTAGGGCGATGCAGCCTTCCTTTGGCCGTGTTGGCATTTGCTCGAACGTGTTCCGCGTTCTGGCGGCGTACTAACAAGTTAGGACACCATGGCTGTGAATCGCGGAAACGGAGGAGGAATAGAATTCCTTTTCTATAGTGCAGGTGAAGGCACCACGACAAAGCGCTACTTATCCCCGTAGGCGTCAAAAAGAAAAAAGGAAGCTCACACTGACGCGAAAGACTTGAAGGTATAGCGAAGCTGTCTGTACGCAACCTTCACGACCATCACGAAGGTTCAAGTCCCCGATTGCAGCCGATTTGCTTCTTCTTCGCTGCCGCAACGACCGTTTTTACTCCAGCATTGTTGCTGTAAGTGTTAGCCTCTTTCGTTTTTTTTTTTTTTTGGAAATGATAATCATTGGACATCACCTTGGAGGGGCGTACGCTATGACGTGTCTTTCTCGTTTCGAGCAAGTGTTGCCACGATTACGGTGAATGCTGAAGCTTTTTTTTTTTTTTGGGGGGGGGGGGGGGGGGAGGGGGAGGGCAATCTTGCCCAATCTCCCTGAGTGGCTTGGCTTGGCTTGACAAACGTGCGCCGGGGACGCTGGGCGGTTATCGCGAGGCACGCACACACGAGCGCTAGGGATTTTTATGTGCGGAGTAACTTAGGACCGCACAATGTCCGTCCGCGTCCATCCGCGCGCACACCACCATCAAGCAAAAATCAAGCGGAATTCGATTTGAGCCGTGGGTTGCAGCTTCATTTAGGGAATAATCGAGGTGCAACTAACTCGCGGCAAGTAGAATGACGGTCGGGGCGCAAATCGGATGTCACTCGGGGCGCCACTTGGATGTCATTTCTAGTCTCCGTACTCCGCGGAGTGGAGATGCTGCTATTTTTCTTGGTTTTGTTAACTGCCGGGCGGTCGCCGCGAGTCCCGCGCTCACGTGCGCGCGCAAGGTAATTTATCGGTATTTTTAACTGCGGACACGAAAAATAACGATTTGCTAAACAGCTTCGCTGTTAAAAATACATTTTAGTGACTCAAAAGCCGGTGCACATCGTGCAGCGAGGAGCTACGTCAGAACGTGCGAGGTCGGCGACTTGAATGCGCGTTCGATGTTCGAAGAATGCGTTCCCTCCCCGCAAGTGTTTCTCGACAGCGTCGTCTGCGCTCTCATTGTGTGCCCTGTTTAGCGCCCCGAGTATGCGTGCCGGTGTCGGCGGCAGCAGCACGCTTCTCTCTCTCTCTCTCTTTCGCGTTCCCGGCGTGCCCTGGGGCGTATCCCGCAGAAGAGGCGCATGATCGATGCGTCCGCGACCGACAGCCTGGATCGGCGGGAGAGAGTCGGGGACCCAGGTTGAAGAAACTCGCACAATGGAGAGCGCGGCACCTTCGCGCTTTGGAAGCCCCGTGGCGGTGGCACTGGGAATGCGCTGCTCAATGGGGTGGAGGGGAAAGAAAACGAAGGTTTTTTTTTTCCTGTTTCGCCCTGGGTCACATGCTCACGCTCCATTCAGCCCTCTCTCCCTCTCTCTCTCTCTCTCTCGATATATATATATATATATATATATATATATATATAAATAGCGAATCAGGATAGGAAATGAGGGTCGTAGAAATAACACAGAAATAAGGGTTGGCAGTCAAGAAAACCTCGGAAAGCAAAGGGGGGGGGGGGGGGATGTGGTAGGTCATTGAAACAGATAAAGAATTTGGAAAGAAAGAAAGCGGAGAAAAAATGCCCGCCAGGTGTGATCCGAACCCACGACCTCCAGAATACCGGACTGATGCGATCGGTGCGATCGTGGGTTCGGATCCCACCTGGCGGGCATTTTTTCTCCGCTTTCTTTCTTTCTTTCCAAATTCTTTATCTGTTTCAATGACCTCCCACATCCTCCCCTTTGCTTTCCGAGGTTTTCTTGACTGCCAACCCTTATTTCTGTGTTGTATATATATATATATATATATATATAGGAAAATGAGGGGCTCGTTGAATTAAGACAGAAATAAGGGTTGCCAGTCAAGAAAACCTCGGAAAGCAAAGGGTAGAAAGCGGTAGGTCATTGAAACAGATAAGGAATTTGGAAAGACAGAAAGGAAGTGGAGAAAAGATGCCCGTCAGGTGGGCTCCGAACCCACGACCTCCAGAATACGCGTCTGGTGCGATGACCACTGCGCTAGCGGCGAGGCAATTTTCCCCTCCACTCTCTGGGGTATTTGTGTTCAGGTATTTTTCTTTCCTCCGCTTGGGGGTGGTAGCCAGCGCCACTCGGACTACTCGGGGTGTAGGGGACCTTCTTTTTAACCCACGGGCCGTGACTCGAGTGTCTACGACATGTCGAGAGTGGTCGACCAGCGTTGAACCCTCTTGAGCTCCCTATGGCACCAAGACTACCAGAACAGAGGCCCTCGCTATGCATGTAGCGAATCAGAATAGGAAATAAGGGGCTCGTTGAAAATAAGACAGAAATAAGGGTTGGCAGTCAAGAAAACCTCGGAAAGCGTAGTGGTCATCGCACCAGACGCGTATTCTGGTGGTCATGGGTTGGGATCCCACCCGGCGGGCATTTTTTCTCCACTTTCTTTCTGTCGTTCCAAATGACTTATCACCTTTTGCTTTCCGAGGTTTTCTTGACTGCCAACCCTTATATAATATATATATATATATATATATATATATATATATATATATATATATATATATATATATATATATATATATATATATATATATATATATATATATATATATATATAATATGGTGTGTGTGTGTGGCTACACGCGTCTATCGGTATTCCGAGCATGTGCGGGGTGTATACCGGGATGGATCGAGGCACGAAACTATCGACACGGATGGTGGTGGTGTAGGCCCTGCTGCTGCCGCCGTTTTCTCCACCCCCGAGTACCGACATTCGGTAATTGCCAATGGCGTGACGCAACTCTGGGCCATCATTAAATTGACCCAGGCCGCGAAGCCGGGGTCCAAGTTTCGAATTACACTAATCTTCCGCCAGATAGCCAAGTTGTAAAAAATAACCACCGCCTGCTCGTTCCAGCACACTGTTGGTTGTAGTCAGTGGCGTGGTTGCGTGTTATTATGTTGTCGCGAAGCCTTCGCTTGGTTGATTGCTTTATCTATACGCAGTTTTCGCCGCCAGCGCCTTAATTTGTGTACCTCCCGAGAAGCTGCGGCTCATTTGCTCGGCGAGGGCTGTCTGCTTGTTGTCGCCGAAACAGAGGTCTGGGCTTGAACTGGATAGCGTTCGTTGCTCTCTCTTGCTCCCGGATGGAACATGGCTGATTGGGCCTCCAGATTGAAAGCCGCGTGCCAAGTGAGCCTTACTCCCAATCTAGAGTTCCTGTATGTGGCTCCTCTCGTGGAGCATATGGGCAGCACATACAGTAGCTCTACACTGGCGGCATACCTTCAAGACTACCACCGAGGCTTTTGGCGTGAAGCGTTCTTTCGGGTTCGCATATACAGCAGCATTTATCACCCGCACTTTCGAGGGGGAAGCGTGTTAGCAAGCCGTTTCCGGAGGCAGAAGTATGTGCAAACAGTCGATAAAAACCGAAGATAGCTGGAGTGAAATCGTTTGATGCCTTGCTTGCATTGCGCTTGAGCTCTATAGTGTTTAGAACGTGTCCTTGCCCAGCAGCATGACTTGACTTGTCCTTGGTTTCAGCATGCACCGTACATATGGCTCATCTTTGTTATCTTTGGCTTGCTTTGCACAAGCTAGCGCGTTGTGCCGCCGAGTTCTCAATACACTTTGAAAAGGCCGTGTACAGAGAGAATAAAAAATGCTGCAGAAATTCAGAGAATTATCTACTAATGCGTGGCATTCCAATGCCGATTGTCTTGAGTGGAAGTTTTTTTCCAGCGAATTTTTTCTTTCTAAATACTGTCTGACCAGTTATCCCCATTTACGCTAATTTAACGGTTATTGGTAGAACTTCCGCAAAATCTGCATGATTGTGGAACCGGTCGTTATACAATTTGCCATTTTCCGTATTTTTTCGTATTTTTCTTTTTTTTTTCGAAATTTCGTTCGACCAGGTATCTCCATTTACGCTATCATAACGACTACAGGTGGAACTTCCCCGAAATCTGCATTATTGTAGAATTGCAAGGCGTTACACTGTTCGCGATTTTACCCGTAATTACCTACTTTATATTTTCTTATTTATTAGTTTTTTTCAAAATTTCGTTCGACCGAGTTCTCCGTTTACGCTATTATAACGATGATGACAGCTGAAACTTTCGCGAAATCTGCATTATTGTGGAAATGCTATGCGTTATACGTTCTTGCATTTTTCGTAATTTGTTTATTTTTTTCAAAAATTTTGTCCGACCAATTACTTCTATTTACGCTTTTATAACGATTACAGGGAAAACTTTCGCGAAATCTTCACTGTTGTGAAAATGCCGGGCGTTACAAAGTTCACCGGTTTCCGTAATTATTTTATATTTTTCTTTTTTTTTTTAGTTTTTCAAAATTTAGTTCGACCAGTTATCACCATTTTCGCTATTATAACGATTACAGGTGGAACTGCCGCGATATCTGCATTTTTGTGGAAATGCAGGGCGTTACACGGTCCTGGCTGAGGAGGGGGGGGGGGTACTCGGCAAAGAATGCTGCGCATTAAAAAGGAATCAGGAGGAGAAGGTTGAGGGGAATTGGGCATATACCAAGCCCCCTCGCCAAAATTCCTTGTCGCTGGGCTCTTTGTCGACGAAAAACCCGTCCTAAAAAGCCTATCAAATACAGTCAAACCCGATTATAACAAACCCGGATAGAGCGAATTATCCTATATATCGAACAAAAACAAATCAGTTGCGAAAATATGCGCAAAACATATTCCTTATAACAAAGTTAAAGTTCGCATCGGATATATCGGATATATCGAACTCTGCGAACCTAGAATTGCCGCCTAAATGCATGGTCTCACAGCGGTAATTGAGCTGTTGATTGGCCGTGTTTGAGACGTTGAGCCTCGCGTGGAGCGACGTGACGCCCGATACTTTCCGTAACTGAAGCAGAGCGGAAAGCCGGGCTGGTTGAAAATGGTTCGTGACTGCAACTCCGCACAGCAAAACGGGGCCATAGAATTCCTTCGGGGATATTTCCTGAGTGTCGTCGACGACCAGGTTGCCGTCACTGTGACCCTTTCTGACGCAGACACCGTTGCCGATGCCATGGCAGCTGGGGCTGCTGAAAGCACCAAAGAGGCAGAGGATGTCGCGAGTGAAAGCCAGCCGACGCTTAATGAAGCGCTTTCGGCAGTTGACATGCTCCGCCATTATTGCTTCGATATTGAATGACACGGACTCGAGTGCTGTGCTAGTTACCCCGCCAAAATGAAAGTGAAAACAAGAATCACCTTTTCTTTATGTGAAGTAGGCAGCTGAGGCGGAAAGTTGCTTTATTGCTTGCAATAAATGGATTGTTTCGTGTATGGTAACGCAATACTTTATTGTGCTGGTTTCCGCATGCCGGAATGGGGAAGGGGGGTGTCCCGTGTAGTGCGAGCTCGTGACAAAAAACTCGTTTTCGGCGGGTTTCACTATATCGACTGTTGGATATATCGAACTAATCGCGGTGCATATTTGAGTTCGCTATAGCCGGGTTTGACTGTAACGCGAATATTCCTCGGATATCCTATTTCACTCCGCAAAGCACGTCTCTAATCATGACGACTTTCGCAAGCCGATGCCGGAGTGGCTACCGGTGGGAACGTTCTCGCTCGCATTCAATTACGTACGCGGTCCACAGCCGCGCCACTACGGCGGTGGTATGTGGACCCAAATCTCATCTCCGTATCTGTACACCCCCCGCCCATGTCGCGGGTCCCCTTCGCCCACGTTCTGCGTCGCTTCGCTTTGTCTTGCGGCGGCCGTCCTTGCCCCGTGGTCCGCTTTCCACGAGGAGGAGAAACAATGGAGGCGCGAGATATTGTTTCTTTTCCCCCTTCTTCACCCGCTTGTTTCTCTCGCGAGCGTTCCCTTGTTTACTGTTTCCAGCCCCGGCCAGATAAGCGGCCCGCGACAGCAACGACGTCACGTTCGGCGCACGTCGCCGCTGCGTGTACCCGGTACGTGCACGTTCGTATGCCCGCACTCCCCGCCGCGTCCGTTGACGAAGGCTTCGCTGACCTGCAGGGCGCGGTCACGCACAACGTATGCACTAGCCGCAGTGCCGTAGCCACTCGTTTGTGTGCGGTATTCTCGTGTTTGTCCGTTTTGAAAACGGCCGTTTTGCGTCCGTTTTATTGTGACGTACTTCCAGTTGTAGGCGGGCTTTGGGTTAACTTTTTCGCAACTGTTCTTGTAAACACATTTTAAGCAACTAAACCTATTTTAAACTATCCCTTATGTGTTTATTGTTCCGCCAGAGAACCAACAATAAGGCAACTAAAAATCGTCTGCTCCGAGAAGCCGCGGCTCATAGCTCCGCCGTGCTTGCATGACGTCACATACGGGTGTTCGTTTTCAGCCAATCAGGGCTTGCTCAAAATGGACACTTTTAAAACGGACTCAAAACGGATAAAACACGAAAATATTGCCCCAGGGTTGACGCTTGGGCAAGTCGGTTCATGGTGCGAGGGAAGGGAACAGTGCAACGGGACAAGACGACGAACTGAGCGCTTACTAGCTTATATAATTGGAAATCAGCGCAGCAGCGCTGACTAACAAAACGTTGTGACTTATTGTGACATGTTGTTACTTACAACACAAGACGACGACATCACACGCCTTGTCGTCGTCTTCGTCCCTTGTTTCGTCATTTTTGCGCGTCCCCCCCCCCCCCTCCCCCCGAAGTCTTACGAACACTTGTAGCCGTAGGACCTGTACGTCATTCGGTGAAAGTCCTTCATAAGATCCACACCGCCCGTCTGGCCCATTGAACATCCCGTTTTGTTGTGGGAGTTGGTGGGACAGTTGGGCCGAAGCCAGGAGAGTCGAACGCGGGCCGTGGTTCCACGCTTTGAGCGTTCAGCTGTTCCATCCGTCTCTCAAAAATAAACCCGGCGACTCATCGTGCCACTACGTCAACGTGCGCTTTCTTATACCCCTGTCACACGGGCACTTTCAATCGCGATTGAAGTGAATCGCGATCGAGTTTTCGAGCGCGCTCGACGTACTGCTGCTGCTACACGGCACGTTTCAATCGCGATTGAGAAGTGGCACGGGTTGCGCTCGTGTTCGCCAGATGGCGCTAACCATGTACTTGCGGCCGGCGTCTGGTAACTTCGCGCGGTCGTAGGTATACGTAACTATGTAAATATTACCTCACGCTTATTTGGGTCAAGTTATTTGACACAATTTGTGGCGTTAGTTGAAGTTGTCACATGCTGTGCCATTACTGAGCGGGGACGAGAGTATCGCCGCTTTCGTTCGATCGCGCTTGGAAGCCTCGATCGCGCTTGAGAAACCAGGATTGAGTTCGAGCGGGATCGAGCTCGATCGCGATTGAAACTGCCGTGTAGCAGGTGCCCGATCCGGATTGAGCTCGATCCGGATCGACTCAATCGCGATTGAAAGTGCCCGTGTGACAGGGGTATTAAATGCAGCCACTGAGAATCCGCTCCTGGCTGCCCCTCGCTCGAGTGTACGAGCTGCTTTGGAACGCGACCATTGTGTTTCCGGAACAAGTAGTTCGGTGCCGCCACTTCCGCGACTATGCAGGCCACAGGCCAAGGCTGTCAACCGTCTAGATAACAGCGTATACTGGCATCGGTGTTTCTCTTACCGTCCGCAGAGTTGCTCGCCCTCCCCCCGCACCCACCCACGTGCGAACACACGCACACGCACGCACGCACAACCATTCTTTTCTCATTGTTACCAAATCTTGCTGCTGCTGATGATGATGATTTCTTTTGGTTTCCCCTTTGTATCGGGGTGATGACATGTCATCTTACCAAAAAGGACTAATATACATATGTTTTACACTCTTGGTTCAATACTAGCGCTGCTTAGGGCAGGCACAAAAAGCTTATTAGGCACAAAATACTTTTTTTTTTTCTGTTACAGGTGGTAACTGTCCTAGGCAATATTCCCCTCTCTGCTTTTCGTCCACCAGCATTCTAATTTTCTTTTCGTCCCCTCGACAGCCTTGAAGGTAACTTCCTCTGTGATAATGCAAAAGGTGGTGATAATGCAACGCTGGTAATGCAAAAAGGTGACTTCGCTGCATGACTTGTACGTTTAATTTTTCCGCGCAGCACAAATTTAATGCCTTTTTTTTTTTTTGCACAACACGACGGCTACGCGGGTAAGCCGAACGCGCAAAAAGGCAGCATCTAGGTGTTTGGGTGACTTCCATTTGCAAGAGCAAATTGCTGAATAATATGACACGCGCATCAGCATAAAAGTCAGACACAGAGAACGGGCACTGAATACATATGCGGGCGACTTCGGCAGAAAGCTCTAATTGGCATTATTACACGGATCAACCGAGTTCATCGCGGTGTCCGCCATCACTTTTGCAGATGATAT
>NW_027526225.1:90292251-90461771 GCF_048455015.1 Haemaphysalis longicornis | reverse complement strand
TGTCCGCCGTCACTTTTGCAGAAGACACACTGGTGGATATCACTGCACTAGATGAGAAAGCATCTCTATTGGATCATTTCTGACCCCGTCCTGCTTGCGTGGAATGGCCAACGAGAAAGCGGGTAACGTCAGCTTTGTTAGCTTGGCTCACGTAAAGAGGGTGGGAAGTGCAGTCGCACGGCCGTCTAATCGGGTCGCCCCCCGTCGTGTCTTGCCCCCCCCCCCCCCCCCCCCCCCCCCCACTGCCCCCGCATCGCGATGAGCGCGGCGTGGAAGCATGCCAAGGGAGCGGATGCTCGCGGCGGCGACGACGTCGACGACGACGCCAACGGCGCGTGGGCTGGCAGCGCGACGAGACGCAGCCCGCGTTTCCTCGGCCCGCGGCGGCATTTGGGCGCTTGCGTAATTTCGCTCGTTTTTCCGCGAGAAAAAGAAAGCTCGCCCAGCTAGTATCATTGGTGGCGCCCATGCGGAAGGTAGGAGCGCCCGCATTCGCGTCACGTGTGTGGCCGATGGGAGACGGCCGTAGGTGCTGCATTCCTCGCTGTGAGTACTATACAGTTCAGTTATATACTGTACAGTACAGTTATACAGTTCGAGCCCAACTCGTAGCATCCGTATGAGATCACCCTGTGTGGCCCTGCTTGTCTTCCGGCGTATACGGGCGCTGCATTTCTGGCGAACACCACACGCCGGGCGGAACTCTCTCACCGTGAGAGAGAGAGAGAGAGAGAGAGAGGAGAGAGAGAGAGAGAGAGAGAGAGAGAGAGAGAGAGAGAGAGAGAGAGAGAGAGAGAGAGAGAGAGAGAGAGAGAGAGAGAGAGAGAGAGAGAGAGAGAGAGAGAGAGAGAGAGAGAGAGAGAAATTGAAGCTGTTCCACTCAATGTGAAAGCTGTCGGAAGTGCAGAGCAGTGATTCGCCATAATGGGCTGTAGCGCCGTTATCCTCTCACTGCTACCACCCAACGCATTTCAAATTTCCCGCCTTCGCAGTGCTCGCGCGCCCTCTGCCTGAAACTGCGCCAGCGGGAGTTCTGTTCTTTTTGTGCTCGCTTTCCTTCCCGCACGTGCCGGCGTTGCACTGCCACTTTTTTTTTTTTTTTTTTCGCTTACTATCGTAAAAGCCAACCCAAAGATCGTTCCTAACCAAATGAACGCGGGCGCTGCCGGTTAATTGCGTATATTTTGCCCTCAAATGTACCTGAAGTTTTCTTCGCGTAAACAACGGGGAGATGTATGACAAGCGCCAGCGGTTCACGAGTTTCGAACGCTTATGACTATATGAACCGCTTGACTTTCAATCCTCTGGGTTACGCCAGTTACGCCGCGACGACGGAACGCCGTGTGGGTCTACTTGGGTCTAGCGAGCGAGCTACGACAAGGCGAGCCCCTAAAGTGCTCTGCACTTAAAAGTCTTCGTAGCAGAGCCACTTAACCGGGAGAGTAAATCGAATTAAAGCGCCGACCTCTGTGTTCAAGCTACCGCTAATTCCGTCTTCCGTTAGCCTGATCTTTGTCCGGGTGAATTTGCGTTAATTGAGTCTTCCGATAATGCGATCTCCTTTACATTTGATATTACTTTATTCTGTCATCTCTTTCATTCCGCGTTTCCGTATTCGCCTAATTTGATAACGCTGGAACGCCTCGGAAGAATTAAGTCGTTGCCGTCCGCTTATTAGATCGTAGGGCGAATAGATTCGATTACGCTATTCTGCCACTGCGGAACTAGCGTCAGTCGGCTGCAAGTTGCTGCTACGTGCGTTTTGCATGGCAAGTTCGGGAAGGTATGAATTTTTTGTTTTGCTTGGAAGATGTTGGCTGTGCAGCACGTGATACAATATCCATGCCGCGATCACGAGGCCTGCCTTTAAAGGGTGCTCCACTGCAAGTACACCGATGCTGTGTGGGGAAATTGGAACTCAGAGTTACTGGCGAAAAAGTGTTGCAGTGTCGGCTGCTATGTGACAATTATTAGGATAATTTATGCCCGAGAGGCAGCAAATTAACTGCAAGGCAGCACCAACGCTGTATAATTGCATTACGTTCGTGTACTCGTCTGTGAATATTCTTCCCCAGCGGCAGTTGTGTGGTCAAGCTCGAGCCTTCGCAGATTTCAATTACGAGCGCTACTTCGGAGGCGCTTTAATTACGGCGCGTAGTTATCACAGCCCTTATGGCAGGTCACTGCACCGACGCCAAAGGCATGTGCATACGTATACACATATCTTTGTCTCTCTGTGAAAAGTTATCTGTGGGCAAAATTGTTGCCAATCTGCGCTAACCTGCCGGCAACGGAACGACTAACCGCAACTCCTGCATCCGTTTTGTAACAACTTTCTCACTGCTGTATTCTCGCTGTTAGGTATGAATCGGCGGCAGTTTCCTTTTGGGGCCACGGCCAACACTGTGGCCTGGAACTTGTGTACTGTGGGCCCATTCGATTCACCCGCACCACTTGGACCAGTTGAGACGGTGCAGCACTTCGCCATTCGTTTCAGTGGGGCATGTCGCGGCACCTAAACTGCACCGTTCGATTCACCCGTGGTGCAGGACGAGTTCCTAGATTTTTCTGAACTCCCTGCCGGGGAGGTGCAGAAGCAGACCAAAAAAGTGCAGGTCTGGTTCCGCCGATTAGCAAAATGGCAGAGCCGGCACCGCACTGGTGTTAACTGGTTCAAGCGGTGCAGGGAGAATCGAACGGACCCTGCAGTGCCTTGTTCCAGTTGGGCGGGAGGTGGGAGTCAGCCTTTTTAGGGGGCGAAGTCCGAAGGGGCTGGGGCTGTTGGCGTCTCCTGTCGTCGTCGTAAGCGTCGTCTCATGTAGTCACGGTACTAAAACACCGGGACACTCGTCTACGCCTAGCGCTGGAGCGCTTCGTGCTTCAAAGACACGATACTTTTACAGCAAAGCCGTATACTTCTAGCCCCCAATGGTTTCATCTCCGTTGACAGAAACGCCAAGGCACCAAGAATACACTTATACACTGCATGCTTCGCCCGTCCCCAAGTTTCACGTTAGTGGTGATGGCCCGTGATTTCTTTTCGACAGTCACAGCGGCCGCTAACGTGTGGAACTGTTGCCGAGTGTTCTCGCAGCTTTTCTGGCCATACTGCTCGGCATCGCGTGCCCGTGAGCGGGAGCGTGTTAGCGAGTGTGGGGCCGCGTACATCTTCCCCAAGGGCGAACCCAAAAGGCGCTTCGAAGCACGCCGTGTGAAGACGAGGCGCATTCCGCTCGTGGTACGCGCAACCACCCGCCACTCGGCCGCTTCCATTGTGGCCGCCCTTGGATGCGCCGCCGTGCCTTCGCCTTTTGCGCGCGCGCGTTCCGTTCCAAGGCCGTCGCGTTCTTTCGTGCCTGCTTGCCGGCGGCGCCCACGGCGGTTGCGTGTTCGCGTGCCGCCCGGTCGGCGCACATCTCGCCTCCTCCGCTTCTCCAGACTTCATTCTTACTGGGAAGAAGAGTAGCGTTTTTACGTGCCCACATCGCCACGGGGAGCCGCTCTTCTTACGCGGAGAAACCGAGCTGTCGCGCGTGTGTGTTTAGTGACAAAGCGCCGTCGTTGTACGTGGGCTGCTTGCACCCCCGACGAGCACCCACGGCGATCGCTGGAAGAGACAATTGTTTTTCAAAGAGGAACCGAGCGGCAATCGAGCGACCTTGCCGCTTCCTCGCCCGTGAGCGGAGGTGTGTACGGCCCGAGCGAGCGCCGTTTGGGTGTCTTCGAACGTGCCCGAAATACTGGCCGCGTGTGTCGCGCATTCTTCGTCGTCCCCCGCCGTTTGTCGTCACCTCGACTCTTGTACGGCGGGGCAGAGGTAGAGGCGGAGGCACCGGTCGCGTCGGCGCACTTTGGCGAAGCTTGTGGCTGCGCCCTGCTTGTCGCCCGTGAAATGGTCCTTTTAAAAGATGCGGATTCAGTCGGAACTTCGCTGCAGGCAACAAGGTCTGTCTTGGCTGCCTTCCGAGCTACGTGGTCGCGTAATGGTGGGGCATCGCACACGTAGTATCGGTGTTGGGCTGCCCTTAGGAGGGGCGGAGGAATGGGGATAGTTGATCTCGCCGCCACCCGATCTCGCTCGCCGTTGTCGAGGGGAGCTGCGTGAGAATCACGGTTCTGCTCTGCACCAGAAACGGAAGAATAAAGTGGGAGCTAGAAGGATATGTTCATACGACGTTCGTACGATGCTCATAAGATGTTCCTACAACGAGTTGTCACGAACGGGTTCATACTTGCGAAAGAAGTGCTCGCCATGAATACGACAGATTTGGGGGAAGGGAAGGGGGGGAGAGCAGCAGGCTCTGCTTCTGCCCGTTCTCCTAAAGTGTGAGAGTATTAGCTAAATGCTGCCGTGATTTTGGGGATGTGAGGCCGCATGCGCCTGGCAGAATGTCGGCGGTAGCGGAAGCGCAGTCGCTGGACCTGCAGTCTCGCGCAACTTCTGTCGTGGCTAACTGAAGCGCCCGAACAACACGTGTGTCATCTTGTTTAACACAGGAGGTCCCCGGCTTATCTCATACATATTACCTGCATCGGGCTCAACGAGCCACTTCTTTTTAATCCGTAAGCATTTTTTGCTCAGTAACCCACAGCACCAACCGCGTAACTCCCTGTATCTGCACGAATCGGCGGATTTAAAGCGTTTAATTGGTATAGTAGCGTAAATATATTGCTGGCAGAAGCAAAATAAAATCTCAAAACGAAGAGAAGTCGTGACGAAACAGCGTAAAAAACGGGGACGCTAGGAGAGAAAGACGACAGGACGACGACAGCGTCGTCCTGTCGTCTTTCTCTCCTAGTGTCCCCGTTTTTTACGCTGTTTCGTCAAGATGATACATAACCAATACCAACTCGCCCAAATGTTGATCCTTCTGAAGAGAAGTCGTTTGGGAAGGCGTACGCGTTAAGAGGCACTTCTGAAAATGTCTGTACATTGCTTTTTGTGCTCGTAATGTGGAGGCTGACGAGAAAGCTGGTAATTCATATATATTAGCGCCAATAAAAAAGACGGGAAGGGGGGAAGGGGGGGCTATATAAGCGCCTTCTTTATCTTCGCCCTTGTTGCGCCGGGGTTATTGTAAATGTACACGCACCGTTGCGTGCACGTTAAAGGAAACCGAGTTGGCCTGAATACGACGCTTAAACGCTGGCCATGCATGCACCAGTTCCCCTGCCTCGTTTTTCTGCCGTGGTCATTGTGTACCAGTCGTGGTTGCAACACGTACGAGTTGAGATCGTGTATACCAGTTGTCTGTCACCTCGCGAAGCGGCCCGAAGAGGCAAAAATCAAAGCCCCTTTCTTACCGAGAAAATCCAGTGCCATCTTCAGTAACGTGAAACCTGGGGAGGGGCGAAACACGCTCTGTATAAATCTATTCTTGGCGCCTTGGCGTTTTTGCCGACGGAAATGAAACCGTTGGGGAGTAGACGTATACAGCTTTGCTGTAAATGTCCTGCGTCTTTGAAGCACGAAGCGCTCTGCAGCGCGAGGCGTAAACGAATGTCCCGGTGGTTTTTTAGTACGCGTTACGTTCTAGCGGGACGCGTAAACGAGTTTCCCGGTGTTTTCGTACCGTGACTACATGAGACGAACGACGATTATGACGACGGCAGTAGACGCCAACAGCCCCAGCCCCTCTTCGCCCCTAATAGGTGCTCTTTAACATCAGGGTACGTGCACCGTCGCAGCCGGAAATGATGTAATAGGCATTATCAAATCGGTTTCTAAAAAGTCGAAGTCATTGCCACGCGGGAGCAGGCACGTGTCACTAGTAAACTGTGTACCATTTTTCTTGATATAGCACGCCTCTAAAAGCTTCTGCCCACTCCTGCTCACAATTTTAATGTGGCTCAAGAAAGGCTCGCAGTCACATATCTCTCAATGCCCGTGTAAATGCCCGGTCGTGTTTTGCGTCGGGACGAATTGTGCTCGTGTGTCGGGTCGTTCAGACATCTGCCCGCCCAACCGATATTGGCCTCCCGTACGGAAGGGGTATCTCATATCACCCCTACACTCTAAGAAATCGCCGAAGGTGGGCTTCACCCCACCAACATTCGGAACTAGCAATCAGCGTGAATAAATGTGCGAATATGACAAATGACGTTGCCCAGCATTCGGATAAAGTAAATGACGGAATAATGAAGTAAAAAAGATGGCATAAATTAGGAAAGAAGTGTGCTCACGCAAAAAAAAAAAAAAAAAAACCCTGGGTCATCTCCACTAACGTGAAACCTGGGGAGGGTCGAAGCATGCTGTGTATAAATGTATTCTTGGCGCCCTGGCGTTTTTGCCAACGGAGATGAAACCGTTCGGAGGTAGGGGTACACAGCTTTGCTGTAGAAGTCTTTTGTCTTTGAAGCACGAACCTGTCTAGCGCGAGGCGTAAACGAGTGTCCCGGTGTTTTTCTTTTTTTTTTTTTTTAGTACGCGTTACGAAGCGCCCCAGCGCGAGGCATAAATGGGTGTCCCGGCGTTTTTTTTAGTATGCGTTAAGTTCTAGCGCGAGGCGTAAACGAGTTTCCCCGTGTTTTAGTATCGTGACTACATGAGACGACGATTACGACGACGACAGGAGCTGCCAACAACCCCAGCCCCTAAGAGGCTTCGCTCCTAAAGCGCTGTATGCATGTGTCACAGGGACGCAAACTTCATGATGTACTTCTTTTCTTACTTTTGACGTGACGCCTGCCGGCATCCAGCCACTCAAGGCGTGGAAAACCCAGAAAAGCTGTCCGCGTCTCGTCTATTGCATTTTTGAGAAATGGAAATGGGGCCGCGTGTTTAAGATGAAGCTGCTGCGGTAGCAGGAAAACGCTCCCCCTTACGGCTGCAATAATCCCAGCCATTTGAACTCCTCTTTGTGTTATATTTGAGGCATGACAAAACCGAGTGGGGCTACGTCCTTAGCTGGAAAGGGCAAAGTTTTCGCCTTACAGTAAAAGTCTTCCCCTTCCAGCAAAAACTTTTTCGTTTTCTTTCTCGGTCGACTGACGTTGGTGTTCGGAGGCAGCCATTCATACAGAATGCCTTGGAATGTTGAATTCATAAAAGTTCGCCCAGCTCTCATTCAGCAATATTAATGTTTTTCCGGCTTACTCGTCAGCGAACCAGCACCTCTTGTAAATGTAAAATACGTTGTTATTATTATGGATGTTTAACGCGCCGGAGGTAACTATTCCTTGGTTATGAGGTGTGCCGTAGTGGAGGGCTCCGGATTAGTTTTGACCTTCTGGAAATCTTTAACGCGCGCCGAAACCTCGATACACGGGAGTTTTCGTTTTTCGCCTCCATAAAGAAAACTGCTGCTGATTCCTCTGTCATAGGAATCGGCAAAACACGAAGGTGAAATGTGCGGCGAAATCTGCAGCGAAAGGAGGATGAATAGAAATTCGGCGGCTGTCTTGTGGGTGTGCTTGGTGAGCGACGTCCTGCTGGCGGGTCGCTTCGGCAAAGGTATACTGGCGCCATTTCTGTGACGGATATGACGTCAGTGAAATATTGGTGTATCCCGGCGTAAAACACTTTTGTGTTAAAATACAAAACCCGAAAACGAACAGCCCTGAGCGTAACGTACTCTTTAGTACCAAAGGTTGCTTCCCCGCAAGAAGACCCTTTGTGCAGGGGTGCACCCTTTACAGGCCGCTTGAGTCGTCGTACTGGCGTCACTTCCGTGACGGATATGACGTCAGTGAAATCTTCGTGTATCCGGGAATAAAACACTTTCGTGTTAAAAAAAAAAGGCATCCGCGGCCGGAATCGAACCCGCGTTCTTGGGCTCAGCAGCAGCGGCAGTTACTGCACCGTAACCAAATTTCACGAAGTTCACACCAACTCGCCCAGCAGCAAGTCCTTCTTGACTATACCACTAAGTTACCGTGCAGGAAAGAGCTTACATTTTCGGTAGCCTTTTGCTGCTCGAGCGCGAAGTAGAACGCAAAGGCTGCTTCTAAAATCTACTAATTCAATTATTCAACGAATTTTAAACCACAAGCGATGCGGGAGGCCATATTGTCTTTTTGGCTCGTGCACTATCGCAAGGGCGACTCCGGCGCGCAGCTAGCTGCTCCCGTGGGACGCGTTCAGGATCAATCCCAATCGCGGATGTTGCTCGCTACGAGATGGCCGGATGCTGCCTCGCGATCGACGTTTCGCGCCCCTGTCGCGTCGCGGACTTCGATTATAGCGTTGCTTTCTCGCGGATCTATACGCGTGCATCGATCCAGCAACCACGAATTTCCACCCGTCTCGTCGTCCTCAGCTAGCGGGACATCGCGCGCACAACCGGTGTTGCCGTCCACGTGTGCCTCCATCTCACCCAGCACTGCCCACCCGCCGCGGTGGCTTAGTGGCTGTGGCGTTGTGCTGCTGAGCCCACCAAGGACGCGGGTTCGGTTCCCGGCCGCGGCGGCCGCTTTTCTGATGTAGGCGAAAACGCATATATGTTCGAGAATGCATCTCTGGTCTGTGCTAGTTGGTACATCTTCGATGGGAATCAGCTTGAATAAAACGAACACAAAAGAGGGAGATATACGACACACTGCTGACTATCAACTGAAATTTTACTGAAGGAAACACAGGTATATACATACAACAAAAAAAAGCGAAAAATATAAAAAAATTTGTTCGCGTCGGTCAGTGATATGATTAGCGAAGATCGTTGTGCAGAAACTTTTTCGGTACGTGACAGGGCCACAGACGGCACACTGACGCAGCTATCTCCAGCTTCGTCTATCGCCAATGCTTCGACTCTTTCTCGTCCGATTCTCTTCCTTCCGATAACTGCGATTTTGTGCACGTAGGCTTCACAGTGGCAGTCTCGAACGTGGGTAGCAAGGTGTCCCGAAGGGGTTGCTTGGAGCGAAGCAGCGTGCTCTCGGGCTCTGTCGTTCAGGCAATGGCCGGTTTATCTGATGTAGACGGACCAGCACCCCAGGGAAATTTTGTAGACCACATTTTTGCTGCGTATCTTGTCCGGTGTTTTTTGTCACAAACTGGTAACGGCGCGCACCTGTTCACCTGACGGCACATGCCGTAGGCCTTGTTGGGGGCGGAGAATACGACCTTGACGCCATGTTTCTTCCACACTTTTTTCGTGGCATGGGAAAACCCATGTACGTATGGCAGAACTGTCATCCGTCTTCTGTCCTTTTCAGTGGGTTGAGGAGGCCGTCTCTTCTCTCTACCCTTTATCCTCTGCAGGAGCGCTTCGCAGACAGGTTTCAAGAAGCTTTTTGGGTATCCGGCGTTCTGTAGGCGACTAGCCTGTCTTTCGAAGCTGGTAGCCATCTGGTGCGGACAGGACTTCTTGAGGGCCGATATCTTGCAAGGCCGTAGTGGCCACTGCTCTCTTGAGTCTTGGAGTGGCCAGACGCGTGGGGAAGAAAGGCCTTGGACGAACGGGGCTCGTACCTCCAACAAGCGTGGTGCTGCCGGAAGTGAACGATGATGTTCAGGAACCTGATTGACGCGTTTTCAGCAGTGTGTCGTGTACCTCCCTCTTTCTTTTGTGTTCGTTTTATTCAAGCTGATTCCCATCGAAGTCGTATATGTTCGAGATTTCGGCGCACGTTAAAGATCCCCAGGTGGTCAAAGTTAATCCGGAGCCCTCCACTACGGCGCGCCTCATCGCCTGCGTTGCGTCGGCGCGGTAAACCTTACAATCAATCAATCAATCAATCAACCAACCCGGCACTGCCCGGTACCTTTTCCACTAGTTACGCCATATATGCTATTCCTTCCTTTCTTAGGAAAGTTCATTCATTCATTTGTGCATATACTAGCGACAATCTTTAGCGGGATAACCGGTTACGTAAATATGTACACATACGATCAACCGTCTCTCACTTGTCCCGCCTATTTTTCTTTTTTCAAACAATTTCTGTGTAGTCGAGTAGCAAGACTCCTGCTTGAAGATGCGTGGTAAGCAGAGGGCAGTTCGAGCGGTTGCATCTGGCAGTGTGACGTATACAGATGTAGACGGGAATAGGTACCTTTCTAATGCCCCTTCTAAAGAAAAGACACTGCTTTAGGCATGTTAGGCTTGTGTAAAAACAATTCATAGCTGGTTACAAAATCCCCCCCCCCCCTTACTCCCTTTGGTTCAGGGGAGGGCAAACGCGGCGCTAACTGAAGCGCTTGACCACGTTTCTCCCTACGGCCCTGGGCGCCTGCCCCTGATGGCTCGCCCTTATCGCCGCGTGCATTCCTCCATGGTCGCGTGCGCAGACCCTGTTAGGTGCAGTTCGAGTCTTGCCCCACAAGACGCCCTCCCCCGCCCATCATCATGTCCCGAATGCAGCGCGTCCCCCCCGCCGTTTCTTCTCTCGTGCGGCCTTGGTGCAACATCGGCCTAGCCTTGGCGCGCGCCGCTGCTGCTTTTGGCGAGTGCCTCGCAAGGCTTCTGCGCGTGGAGGCAATTTGCCGCAGTGGGTGAATCTCTCCGGTGCGCAGTAACGCGCATCCTTATCACGTCTATCGTAACGCGGCGCTGCTGTCTCAAAAGACATCCGGTCGCTGTTTGTGCACACACCATTCACTCGCCGCGGCCGCGGTGCCGGTGGGTATTCGTCCGAGACAAGACGCGAGCGTGTACGTGTTGCGATCTTGAGAAGCTGGGCAGAGGAGTCCTGGGAAACTGCGCCTCCGATATATTTCAAATGTGGAACCTCGAGTAGGGGAAGTATGGCGTACAGCTAGCGTGTAACATAACATAACAAGAGTTTATTTCAGAAGCTGCATGCAGCGCTGTGGAGGCTACATTGTTGCCAACAGTCCGCCCAGTGAGGGTGCCTAACTCACTGTGAAGGAAAGCGACAGTAGACGCCGGGGCGTTGCGGCTCCACCTACCTAAAGCCCCTTTATCGGCTTATGAAGGGACTTTACACTTTCCCGGAAGGGAGGCGGAAATGTCATTTCAAGGCCCCCTTCAGTTGGGCGTGCTCAGTGGGCGGACTGTTGACGACAATGTAGCCTCCACAGTGCTGCACGCAGCCTCTGAAATAGACTCTAGGCTACCATTCCGTGATTCCAGCGTGGTCACAGCCGTGACCGCTCGCCATTCCCGGAAGTGACGCCATCACACTAAACAGCAGCTACTGTCGGATATGCGCCAGAAGTTAGGCCTAATGTTTACTAGGCCTAATGTTGTTGGTGTTGTCAAACTTTATTGACACACACACACAAGAAAAAGACCCCAAAGTCCGGGGTTCTGAAAGGAAAAAAATATCTCTATACAGACGGGAGGACCTGACGAAGGTGAGCCACCAGAGCTCGTCGCCAAGGCCTAGTACGCTAGAGGTTAGGCCTAAAACCAGTTGTCGACAGAAGTTAGGCCTAAAGTTAGGCCTAATTAGTTCGACAACCGGTTTTACGTCACTAGCTCATAGTTCCTTAAGTAGTCAAGTCACACAAACGGATGAGGTAGTGTTCAACACCCTGAATGATAGCTTTGTTGGAACGAATTGGATGCTTATGTTAATTCCTGGTACACGTTACGGGGACCACCCTGCGGAGCAAACGGATGGATGAACTGCGTGTGGTTGGATTCCGGTTGGGGGCGGGCCGTTCCGCGCCTCCTCCTCTCTGCCTTTCGTCGTCGCTCTTGTTCCAGACGCCGTTTACCCCGCCATTCCTTTTATCCCGTGCCTCGGGTGTAACGCATATCCCGCTGCATTTCGGCGTCGGCAGCGGCTGTGCTTCTGTCGTATCTGTCCATCTTCAGTCATTCAACCCGCAGCGCTGCAGGCTGCGATCGAGTGATGACCGTTTTTGCCGAACGCGTGTGGAGACGGCCCTCAGTCGGCGACGCTAAACACACCTTTTTGTCGACGGCGGAAGGCAATCCTCGCAACCGGGCCGAGTGCATCCGTCGAGGGAGTGCAACCCCCATACTTTTTTTTTTCTCGTTTCCACCGATAAACATTGGTTGCGATCTGTCGTGGAATGCTGGAGGCCCGGCGTCGACCGCAATGCATTTCTGACCCAAGGAAAAGCTTCGTACTTTCCCGTCAGTGCGATGGCGTTTCGCTTTCATTGTTTTCCTGTCCGCAACGTGGTGCCGGGGTCGGGCGTATACAGAAAGAGCAGCAATCGTTGGTCAAGTTCCGCATCCGTGTTTGGGAGCCCTTACTTCTCGTTTTCGTCTTGTTTTTTGTTTTGTTTTGTTTTTCGCTCTGTTGGTGGCCGTCTCCGGTGCCCGTTTGTTCCACATGTTGGTCGACCCCCCCCCTCCCTCCATTTCTTTTAGAAAACCCAACATCCGTTATTTCGTGGCATTTAGGAAAACGAATGTTTGAGTTGACCTTCAGCTAGTGTAAAGTCAACGAATGGAAGGACTTTTGGCGGACACTTACTACTGTTATGTGCCAGGGTGTGCGTTGAACCGGGCTTGTGAATGATGGTGACCGCGTATATGCGCGCATATGGTGCTTCAATATTCGTTCGCAACAAACGAATTCAACAAATTCGGTGCCGATTCTCGTTGTATAGAGAGAAGCAAATCATTCGTGAATTGATGACGGGGTGTCATGTTGGTTTGATTGCCCCCCGCTACGAATAATTAACGCGGTGCGCGGAAATGTGCGACTGAAGTAAAAAAAAAAAGACACCTGCTGCCCTAAAAGCGCAACTAACAGCAGTCGGTTTTAAGCGCATCTGGACCTTTTAAATTTCCGGAAATTTTTATACCAGAAGTAAAGGAAAACAGGTGTCTGTGGGCTTTCTATTTCTCAGAAAAAGTTGAAATAGCCTGTAGCTGTTTGTAACGTGCATGTTGCTCTTCGTGTGTTTGCTCTGTTTGAACAAAATGTAGATTACACAGAAGATTCAAAGCAGCGATGGACACAAGTTTATGACACCTGAGTGCAGCAGGTGAAGCCGCCTTGCAGATTCGGCACTGCGCTTTTCAGTTTGCACTTTTGGGCATTTAAGTGCTGTCCGGTAACGGGAAAAGTGGTCCATGAAAAAAATTAGGGTCACGGAAAATTGGGGTCCCGGAAAATTGGGGTCCCGGAAAATTGGGGTCCCGGAAAATTAGGGTCCCGGAAAATTTGGTCCCGGAAAGTATGGTTCGGAAAATATGGTTCCGGAGAAAATGATCCCGATACTACAGCTCCTGCATTTCCTGTGGTGCGGACGAAGCCCCGAACTCTGTCTGCCTTCGCCCGCACAAGCGATCGAGGTGCAAGCGCAGAGAGCTGCAGCGGCAGGTTGCGGGGCCAGTGCTGCCAGCAAGAGACCTAACCTGTAATCTTAGGAACCATATGAATGCTGGCGGAATGCGAAAGCAGCTAAGGTGAATAGTCCCGTCATTTCTCGTTGTTTCGATCTTATAAATGTTATGTGAACAGAATTTTCAATGTTCCTTGGCTGAAAATTTCATTTTCAAGGACCTACCGAAAGCAGAAAGAAAGCGCATATTTTTCTGGGCCTCTTGTCCCTATCCCGGTATTCGCCTGCCCTTCTGTTGTGCCCTATTAAACAACATGAAATAACTAGCCCCTTCAGGTTCCTTGTTAACGCACTCAACGAGATTTTGTGAAAAAAAAAAAAAGTAATCTCCCATGAGTGCGCAACTCCCGAGTCTCCCTCCCAATTGTAGCTGCATTCGGCGCGACCTTGCCAGTCCCGATATTTAATGGGGGGTCTGCTTCCTCGCAACGACACCTTTTGGGCAGCTGTTTTTCACTTTATTTCCTTTATTTATGGTAGTTGCCAGCCAGTTCCTAAGCGCCGTAACTCATTTCCTCGTGTGCCGCTAATAGCCTAATGACGGGTCCTCCCCCGGCAACAGGCGACAGAACCGTCCACCCCATACGAGTCTTCGCGGTTGTCGCGGCTGAAAGAAGCCGGGGCTGTCGCCATCAGCGTGGGAGACCACGGTCAGTAGTGCCAGCCGCGGCTTTATCGACCCGAGACGCCAAGTATGGGGGCCGGGGCGCGGAAGGGATGAGGGAAATAATAATAAAAAGGAGAGGCGAAAGAACGCGGCCCTGGGGAGTGCCGCGACCTTGTTTCCCCACACACGAGGGCTGCCCCTCCGCCCTTCATCCAGTGCTAAAAGGACCGAACCGCAAGGTTAGACGACGGGCTCCTTCCGACCTCATAAAGGATTTCTCCGAAGAAAAGGGAGCGCCCGTCGGTGGCTCGTCGCCTTGAACGGGAGCAGGCCGCTCTCTCCTCCTGTCTCCCCACATTTTTGGTCTTTTTGCATTCTCCCCAGCGGGCGGCAAGTGTTGGGACTGCCGACACCTATCTGAGACAAAGGACGCCCTTTTATGGGTTCCATCACAGCGCGAGCAAGGACGGGCCGTCTATAATCCACTGCCATATAAAGAGACACCGCCGAGATGCGGCCTAGGGAACCCATCAGCTGATTAAGCGAAAGGGCCGGTGTGAGCCTGTTCAGTGCTCAAGCTTCCTGACCTAGGGGGAGGTTGGGACGGGAGTCTGGCGCACGTTGGGGCCACATGTGCTGTCGAGGAATTCACACGGTACGGGGCCTGCCTGCCTGACGCGCCCCGGCTTCGCCTCCGTGCCGAGGAAGAAAGCCGGCCCGCTTCCTTTGCGAAGCCCCGCCACCCGCGGCTGCGTTCCTTCTTGGGTTCTTGCAAGCCGGCAGGGAACGGCTGTGCGGCGGGGCCGCTCGACACCTTGCGCCTTGCAAGTGCGGGGAGGGCGTGCGTGCAAGTGGTGCGCGAGCTAAGCAAACCGGGCCTTGGCTCGACAGTGTTGGAACAGCGGAAGGGCTTCGAGGGGCGACGTTTCGGATAAGTTGTTTAGTGCGGCCTACTCTTGGGCATGCAGGTCTTGTGTTGTTTTACAGCGGCAGAATTAGAGCTCCATATTCCGTAATGGCGGACGTATGCGTGCGAACGTGTTCTTGCTCGTTAATTTTCGTCCAAGTGTTAGCGGCGTAACGAGTTGACACCTCTAGCGCGCCCCGAAGGTGGTGGCATTGTTGTTCTATATACCGTGCAATCCGGCCACTGCCTGCGTGACGCCGAGAGGCGCACTGTTATAATTGTTCTATTGTCGTGTTTAGCTTGCCTCCACGCGAGTTAGGGATTCATGTTGAGTCGGTCCCGGACAGTTTATCTAACGGCGTTTTATAGACTGTCGTTTCATAGAAACCGTTTCGTAGAACGCGCTCCACCGAGGTTCTTTATCAGAACTTGTAGTAGCACTGTGGGCTTTCTAGCTTTCTGGAATGAACGAAGTTTTTCTCGCAGATTTTGCTGTTTCGTTAATTGCGGATATTCAATTGTTGTGATGAACTTCCTTCTTTTTTCTTTTGTTATTCGTGCTTTTGCTCTGCTGCTGCCTGTCAACATGAATTTTAGGGCTAGTCAAGTTGCCTACCCGCAACTTTTTTCCCTAAATATCCTCCATAAATTGTACTTCTTTTATGGAAAATAAAGTAATTTCATTTCATACTCGATTTACAACCCCCCTCCTCCCCCCACCACCGAGCCGCAGCTCATATGAAATCACAACCTACGCGTTCATTTCCAATGCGAAAACGCTAGTTATCTCCGTAGGTCGGAAATCTGGTTTTGTAGATAAGAAGAGGCCCACGAAAAGGCTGGCGGTCGGCACACAATAGCGGAAGGCTCAAAGAATGAAAAAAAAAAAAAAATCAGGCTACAGAATATTGAGGGACGCCATACCTTTCGAGGAAGCTCCTGGATACAACGTAAAGTAGTTGAAAAGAGAGTAGGGTAATTTTGGGTGGGAAATGATCCCCTGCTTCCTGGATTTTGAGACGAGAGCGCATCTCCAACACAACGCTGGATCCGTGGTTCTAGCTTACTCAAAGTGAACCTAGTGAATGCGTTGCGGCATGTATCGCATTTTAGAACAAAGTGGTTTCAGCCAGGACGAATAGCTGCAGAAGTAGTGAGGGACTCGGAGCAGAAGGCTAGGTTGAAGGCGAGGGGGCCCTATATTTACTTTTTCGGCGGCAGCCCGAACCGATAAGGAGCCTCTGGACAACGGTGGTGATCATCAAGCGCCTCGCAGACAAAGATGTTCTGATGTTCAAAAGGGGGAACTGGACGATGAACACGAAGCACTTCTTATGAATGAATGCAGAGAAACTCCGCAGGCGTTGGCGCTTGCAGTTATTTGCTGCCGCTCACAGTAGGAGTAGTAGTAGTAGTAGCACCTTTATGGGATGTAGGAAGGTCATAGGCCGGGTGGGATAAGCATGGGGAAAAAGTGCTTTGTGCAAAAGCTTGAATTAACTGTTCGCGTTATGCACGGAGGTGTGTTATTTCCGGATATACGAAGGTTTCGCGGACGTCATATCCGTCACGGAAGTGACGCCAGTGCAACGAAGCAAGCGGCCTGTAAAGGGTGCACCCCTGCATACAAGGTCTTCTTGCGGGGAAGCAACCTTCAGTACTAAAGAGTACGTTATACTCGGGGTTGTTCGTTCTCGGGTTTTATTTTTTCACTGGAAAGTGTTTTATGACATGATAGTCTACGATTTCACGGACGTCATATCCGTCACGGAAATGACGCTAGTACACCTTTGCCGAAGTGACTCGCCAGCAGGGCGTCGCTCGCCAAGCACACCCACAAGACAGCCGCCGGCCCGCAAATCATGCTCAGCTGCAGATCTCGCTGCACATTTTACTTTTGTGTTTTACTGATTCCTATGACAGAGGAATCAACCAGTTTTTTTTTTATTTTCTCTTTATCGCTTCTAAATATCAGCCGGGAGTATTTATTATCAGCCAAGTTTGTGGTGCACATAAACAGCGAAACTTTGGCGCAACCTTTAACCTTTCCTTCCGCAGCGGCTGGGGTGCATATTGCGCGTCCCCGCAGTCCGGCGAGGGCACAGGAAAGCGTATCTGATTAGCTTGTCTCGGCTTCGTGCCAGCACAGATCCCCTTCTCTAGTATAGGAGCAGGCCAGCCGCTAGTCTCGCTCCCGTATCAATTCTTCGGCAGCTCTAGGTGTTCCCAGCTCTCTTCGGCTCATTTGCTGTACTGAGGAGGGATCGCTCGGGATCAATACCAAATACATCGGCGCTCGCAAGCTCCAGGATCCCTTTTCTCCGGGTTGGTCACCCGCCTCCGCTGCAAGTAATTGGTACCCCGACGGCGCGATCAATTTCTCCACACACCTTCAGGCAAGAAAGAGATGCGCTACTGGGCGCCAAAGAAGAGACCCGCTTGCACCGTTTTTTTTTTCCCTACCACTCCTGGCTCGGGAGAGAGGGGAAGCGAAGTTAACGAATGGCGCGAGGATGCGCTCCTGTCTTCTCGTGTCCTTTTTCTATCTTTTTGCACGGACGGACACGGATCGAAGCGGGAGGATTCCCAAACCTTACGAGGAAGCAATAAATTGGTTGTATCCCGTGTGACCAAAATGCAATCGCCGTCCATAGGAAATTCGCCTGGCCGTCGCGCGCTTGATTTATCGCGATCACATTCGAAATCACGTGAGCTGGTGGTCGTTCCTTTCTTGCGTGTCCTAGATGTCCCGCCTCCGTGTAGGCCGGTACATTATTACGCCAGCCTTTTCCTCGCCTCTTGAGCCGGCTGTTCCTTGGGCCACTGGTCTGTGTCTAGCTGTTGTAGCTAGAGTGCCGCTTTATCGGGCAACCTGAACGCACAGCTGTATTTTAAAGTGATTATTTTCGCTGCCTGAGCGTCCGTGTACGAAATTTTTCTTTCAAGTTGCGAGGTGGTCGTCGTGGTGGTGGTAGCATTTATTGAGCTGTTATGCGAGAGTTGTCACTCTGGCTAGATGGGGATCCATGGGACGATCGGACGGTCTGCGCTCTGGACGCCGAAAGAAGCTGGGCCTGCAGTTGCTACGCGTGTATAACGTGCGCGCGCTGCTTTTTCTGAGAGCAGATTTGGCTGTTCTTCGAACACTATAAGCCGCCGCCGTATGCCGGCGAAGCGTGCCGAGGTGAAAATATTTGTTCTTGTTGGATTACTGAACCAGAAATTTATTCTAGATAGAATCAGGCAGAATTTTTAGCTGGAAATTCAGTTTCTAGCTCATTTCTAGCTGGATTGAGATTTTGTTCCGGCTGGCAGCTATTACTTCCAGTCCAGCTGGAAAAAACAAAAACAAACAAAAAAAAACAAACAAACAGAAGAGCTGGAAATAATCGTCTCTAGCTAGACTAAGAAGCTGTCGATTTCGGCTAAAATCTATAAATATAGTCAGAAGTGAAGCTGGAAATTACGATTTCTTGCTAGAAATGCTCTTTCCATTTTCACGGGGTATGGTGTTTGAGTGTGACTCGTGAGCGCTCATGTATTCGCGCCTTGCACGCGCCTTCAGCCAATCTTACATGTCTTTCTACTCCTCCTTGAATGTGCGCAGAAGGCGCGGACATGTCGCTGAGCGAGCGGCTAAAACCCCGGCCTCCCGCCGACTCGGGCTCGGTGCTTGCGCGGAGCCGGTCGTTTGCGGGCCTCCTGCACGGCGGGCACCGCCGTACGGCTTCGTCCGCCCAGGCTCCCCCGCCCCCGCCGGCCGCCGCTGCCGACGGCAGCCTCAGCAGCAGCAGCGGCGCCAGTTCCGGCTCCAGCACCCTTTCCAAGAGTGAGTATTTCACCCACCTTCCATTTTCATCTATGACTGGCATCATCTTTGAGCAAACGACACGCGCCGGAGCTGAGAGTCGCGTAACTACTGCGACAACAACGAGAATGGAGGCGCCTTAGCGTAAACAGCATCGGAAGGCTGAAGTATAAAAGTTTCAGCAAAGAAAAACAAAACTTCGTCGCATGTTCAGTTCGTTGCGTCTGGGTCCTTCTTGTTCTACCAGGCGCACTAGCTTAGGGGTAGCCACCTTTTTATGGTCTTTCTGTCGAGCCGTGCACACCGCTGGGTGGGCACACTCTTCGTGCAAATAAAACTGACTATGATCGTTGCGATGTGAGTACCCGTCCCAAAGATTTGTCGAAGCACGCAGCAGTAACAATGAAACAATGACGTTTTTAAGCCGTGCGCGCAGAAATGTGAAACGACAGGTGAGCAACAAACAAGAAACAGTGCCCTCCATTACGACGATGCGAGGGGGAGGAGGAGGAGGGTAATGATGTAGTTCGCCTCCCCCTGCCATTGTGATTGTTGGAAGGTGGGCGCGCGGGCTGCCGGTGGAGCTGATACAGTCGCATCGCGTACGCGGGAACTTCGGTCGTTACGCCCCTTCCCAAAACTGCCACTTTCTCCAAACTACCACTTACGAAAGCATCACCGCCCACCATCGCTGTATGCTTCACTGCCGACCCGGAGTGCATTGCGGCCCACCTTACGGGGACGCGGAGTGCTGTTCGGCTGGGAATTCGGCGCTATCAAAAATAATCACAGAAAAAATAACGCAACAGCTACCCAGGCAGGGAGGGATAAAATTGAGGGGGAATACTCTGCCAAAAATATCTCGAAGAAATGGTTCATATAGTTTTCTTTACGCCCTATGACAAACTTTCGCAATTAAAACATGAAAAGCTGGCCCAGGTTGGCTCTCTTGCACAGCTTCTGTGTCGTGGGGAAAAGAAGACGCAAAAGTGTGCGTTGCGCAAAAGACTCCACCTAGCGTCACTAAATAAGCCCTTATTTAGTGACGCTAACTCCACCCGTGCATGATTTGCGTAAAGCCGAACTATATACACATTTGCTATTTTTTAGGGGCGAAGCTCCTTAAGTCATGGGTCTGTCCATCCCTTGTGTCTCGTGGTTGTACTGTTGTGTTATGGTGAGTAGGCGGTGGTGCTCGAGGCGCCGAAACTCGTCCATCATGTTCTTGTCGATGTTGTCGTCTCTGTGGTAGAATCGGTAGTCTCCGTCAGCGTTGGTGAGGTAAAGGTTGTTGACGTTGGTGCACCGGCTGAGAGCAACGTACACGTCCTCGTCTTCGCAGCTTTGTCTTTTAGGGGCGAAGCTCCTAAAGCCATGGATCTGTCCATCCCTTGTGTCTCGTGGTACGTGACCGCCGCATGCTTTCGGAGATGTCGCAAAGTGGGCCGCGTTGCACGCGCAAGAACCGGCTGCAACTGGCAGCGCAAACTCGGCACCGGGAGCGCGAGCTTGTCTGTGTTCGCCAACGGAGGCGCGAGCGCACGTGCACTGCGAGGGGGAGATCACGCAAGAGATCACGCCACGAACGCAGGCAGTCGTTCTCGGAGATCGAACGAGACGCAAGGACCTTTGCTCGTTTCCTCTCGTCTTGTTCGGGCACAAGTTCGCCCTAAACAAAAGTTCTTTCTTGACCGTTGTATCCCATCCTACGTGACAAATTGTGGCGGAGGTGCGGGGTAGTCCTCGATGGCGCGGGGTCTTTCACCAGGTCTGGGCCTGGGAGCATTGACTCCGAAAATAAAAGTTGATTTGTACAATGTACGCACACAGTCTTGCGTCTTTCTTAATGATGTAATGGGCGAACTTTCACGGGAGAGTTACGGTTACCGATGATCTCCCCCTCTCGAGCTTCGCCCCACTTATCATCATTCATTCCGTGGATATGGCGTGATTTTTTTTTTTTCTCTGTGGGTTTGAGTGCCACCGTGACCTCGTTTGTCGCTTCTGTGCCGTGCAGGTTCAGTGCTAGGCCAACACCATAGTCCGCACGCCCCTCGCCGCATCCTCCAAGGCATTTCCTCAACATGGTCTGGGAAACCGCCCAGGTCTCCCCGGCCTGCAAGGACTCTTCTCATCTTCAACGCCGTGGAAAGGGGCCTCAGGTCTGAACGCTGGCTTGTTTTTTCTAACAGCGGAGCTGTTCCCGTCGAGCCTTTTCGTCCGTCTGCTGTAGGTCGTGCGTAATGCAGAAATGTACGGGAGCAGGTTCCCAGACCCACCGATAGAGGGCGCAGTGGTCTCGCAGGGGCTGGTTCCTGTCCCTCACGCTAGGGGAAAGAGGGGAGGGAACCTCCCACCCCTGCTGTTTAGCGGCCATTCCTTGGCGCGTGCCGTAGAATTTGCGCAGCGACGGCGCTGCTGTTCTCGGGATAGCCCCCGTTGATAATGGGGCCGGCACAAGAGATATACTGCAGAAAGACTGTAAATTGGGCTAGTTGGTACTTGTTTATGATGAAAAAAAAAAAAAAACGGCGCAAAGACGTGTCAGCGCGCGTCCTGTCTCCCTTCTTTTTCTAGTTCGTCTCTTTGCGCTGTTTTTTTCCATCACGGCACAAGAGAACCACACCTCCACTGTTTCAGCAGATTTTGCACTGGGTTTAATTTCTTTTTTGCTGTAAATTGCTTTTTATTGTGAAACCACTGCAAATACTAATATGGTGCAAATACAAGTGCAATGTACTAAAGAAATTAATTACAGAAAATTTGAAAACTGTGAGGCGTGTACTGCTAGTACGCGTTCTTTTAATAATGTACGGACAATCCTTAAGAGAGCTCTCTTCTGATCTTATATTTTATCATAGTTACCCTTGCATGACAGTGACTGGGGTAAAGTATAAGGCAGCGTTATTGTCAGCAAGAACCTGCTGTAGGTGCCAGCTAAACCACACTATGTTGCCTCGTGCAGGGAATGTGTCAGTTTAGCGCAAGAGGACATTCTGAGCCTGAGGTCTTCTGTGGATAACCTGTCACTTTCCTCATCGCAGGTAGGTTCCTTTCCTCACCCCCTCTTTACGGGTCTTCCGTGTTGTGTGCTATATATGTCCAAAAATACATACTTAGTGCCTCCTGTGTGCATCCATGTCTCTTCTGACCCAACTTCTCATCCTTGCCTCTGTTGCTCAGATACGTGTGTCCTCTCTCTCTTTTTTTCCTTCTCGCCCCCTCCTCCTCTGCTCTGTGCGCTTCAGTCTCAGGGAAAACTGTACGATTGCGAGAAGGTGAGAGGGCACTGGCCTCGAAGGCATGTGTCTGGGTACTTGCCGAAAGAAGTGTTCTTGGCTGCCTGCTGTACCTGTGGTCTTGTGCTAGCTCTGTGGCTCTGATCTCCCCGTGATTGCCATCAGTTCATGTCTTACCCTGCTACTTTCTCAATACCAGTGTGTCTGAACTGCCTCCTCCCTTTTTATGGCACTGCATCTTTGTCTTTGCGTGTCCGTACCAACTACCAGGAAGAAAGATATCATTCTTGCTCTGTTGTGCTGTGCGCTGTTTATTTTTTGCCTTTCTTTTTATTTTTGCTAATGTTGCATGTTTCGTGTGTTGATGTTTCTGTATCATAAGCTTGTGGGCTCAGTTTTATAACAATGGATGATACTCCTTGTGTTTCTGATTTCACTGTCGGCATGTCGGCTTGCATCTTGAACTAGCTGGGTGTACCTTCATTTAGCTCTGTCTTTTTTTTTTTCTTCAGCAATTGAAGGCAGCTGAGAGATACCTCAAGCGAATTGAGTTCCAGCTTTCCAAGGTAAGACAGCAGTGCTTTAAAGCCACATATGGTCTGCTTTGTTTTATGGGAAAATCCCCTCGGGGGCCTGGGCTGTCAGGCTGTCGGCGTCTCATGTCGTCGTCGTAACCGTCGTCTTATGTAGTCATGGTACTAAAACACCGAGACACTCATTTACGCCTCGCGCCAGAGCGTAACGTGTCCTAAAAAAACACCGCGACACTTGTTTACGCCTTGCGCTGGAACGCTTCGTCAGGCGTAATAAAAAAAGCAATGGGACACTAGTTTACGCCTCACGCTAGAGTGCTTCGTGCTTCAAAGACACAAGACTCTTACAGCAGAGTTGTGTGCCTTTACCTCCGAATGGTTTCGCCTCCGTTGTCAAAAACACCAAGGCACCAAGAATACGCTTATACACTGCATGCTTCGCCTCTCCTCGTTATTCACATTAGAGGAGACGGCCTGGGATTTTTTTCCTACATTTTTACCTGAACCCATGTTCATAGATGCAAAGCTTTTTGTCATTTCACTCAGAACTTCCCACGAAACAGAAACAGATGATTGGCCATGGCTTGTTTACATACAGGCCACTGCATCATAAGAAAACAGGCTATCCAGGCCTGGTGCTCATTCGTATAAAATCCAAATTGCAGGTGTTGCTGTTTTATCCCTGCCCTACTGCTTTATTTTACGTATTTGTGCATTTTGCACTTGAATAATTGCTAGCATGGATAAAATGTGGCAATAACTGCCAGCACCACACATTGTGTATTACTGTATTTGGAAAACACTTGTACCCTTTTTCTCTTTCTTTCCTTGTGTTGTCAACCGTCACAACTGTTTCAGTCGTGAATGGATCTATCCAGATTCAGTAGTATGCCTCCCTGGAATTGTAACAAGAGGTTAGGATGCAGGAATATGGCGTAGGAAGTGGCTATTGTTTGATGTTCATGATTTTATTTTGCTGGCTGTAGTTTGTCGCCCATGTTTATACTAGCAGATGACTTGTTGTGGTGCCTAGTGGCTGCTGCGTAGTAAGTGTGTGGTTAAAAATAACATTAAATTAGCCGCCCCAAAAAGCAAGAACACTTTGTGAAAAAGTTAAGAGAGTCTGGTATCGGCAGCCTACCATTTCAGTAGGCTTCACAGCCAAGGTGTTGCTTTGTTACGTTAGGTACCATATTTTCGCGATTATAACCCACCCCTGCATATAATCCACACCCCACTTTCAGCCCACTGGAATAGAAAAAAGTCCTCGTGTATTGCCCGCACATTTGATACAGGAAAGGATGCTCCAAAGCTACTGCTCAAGCAACGCATCACATCCTATGTAGACCGAAAAAGCGTATATTTAGCAAATAGAATACACTGACTGCAAGGTGAAAGTCACAATTCACTAATAAAATTCAGTTGTTAGAGTGCGCTCGTCCTTGTTTTTTTTTTCTTCCCTGTCCTTGTATGTTTTGCGCAATCGCTGACATGGAAGGCTTAGTCAGTGTTACTGTGTAGGAGCTTCACTGCACAACGCGTATTGCTGTAAAGCTGCACTAAAGGAAAGACCCCCGCGTATTATCCGCACCCCTGTTTTGCCAGTGAAATTTTCGCATTTTTGGTGTGGGTTATACGCGCGAAAATACGGTATTCTTCTTCCTCTAGCATAAGGAGTTTGCATTTTGTGTGGACGAACAGTTGCAGGGCCCCTTGAACTAATGACCAGACCACCTAATCAGCTGAGCCTGTTGGGATTTGTTGCGCGAGTGCCTATTCCCATTCACGTGATTGTACGAATGGCCACCAGGTGGAGGAGTTGCGGGAGCACTACGAGGTGCAGCAGAGGATGCGGGATGGTGTGCGAAGCATGGCGTACGCCTACGTGCTCTCACCGGGCTGCGAGAAGGACAACGCCCTGCACGGTGTCCGCTCCGGGTACCGCGAGTGCGTGGACACCCTGTGCGTGCTGGAGGCCCGACTGGAACAGCTCATGGGCACCCTGCAATTCCAGATGCGCGGTAAGTTAGGGCAGCACACTGCACACGGTTGTGGGTTGTCGGGCAGTGAGAGCTGACATTGTTTCAGGGGTGAAGCCCATTAGGGGCTGGGGCTGTTGGCGTCTCCTGTCGTCTTCGTCG
This sequence comes from Haemaphysalis longicornis, assembly GCF_048455015.1. Classification (NCBI taxonomy): domain Eukaryota; kingdom Metazoa; phylum Arthropoda; class Arachnida; order Ixodida; family Ixodidae; genus Haemaphysalis; species Haemaphysalis longicornis. The sequence continues at coordinate 90,437,308 of NW_027526225.1, read as the reverse complement.
TTGCCGTAATCGGCGTTTCATGTAGTCACGGTACTAAAACACCGGGGAAACTCATTTACGCCTCACGCTAGAATGTAACGTGTACTGAAAAAACACCGGGACGCTCATTTAAGCCTCGCGCTGGAGCGCTTCGTAACGTGTACTAAAAGCACCGGGACACTCAGTTACACCTCGTGCTAGAGAGCTTCGTATTTCAATGACGGAGAGTTTTACAGCAAAGCTGTATATTTCTACCCCAAATGGTTTCATCTCCGTTGGCAAAAACACCGAGGTGCCAAGAATACACTTATACTCCGCATGCTTCGCCCCTTCCCAGGTTTCACGTTGTGGAGATGGACCGGGATTTTTTTTGCCGGCCAGTCAGCTTTGTTTATCCGAAAGTTACACTTGAAATATAATAGTAATGATAATAATGTTTTCACAGGTAGAAATACAGTGTAACACCCAGCTTGCTTAAGCCCTAAGGCTTGTTTGCATACCTGGGCATGCCTTAGCTCTGGACGTTACAGCCGAAGCAGATGCCCTAGCACTGTGTATAAAGGGAAAAAAAAAGCAATACATCAGAACATATTTAAAAACAAATCAATATGTTAGAAGAAACAAAATTAGTTGCATCATCTCGTCTAATTCATTGAAGCTGATGGGTCGCAGCAGGCATTCGCAGTGGCCGTCTTGCGGTGCTGTGATAACCTTGCTCATTTCCACATGATGTCGTTCCTCGCCACATTTTTATCCTGCCGTTAATCATATAAGTCCCATCCAGAGAGCTCAGCTCCCCTTCAGCTCGCTTGAGGCACCTGATCTCAGTATCTTTCACTGTTACTGCACATTTGTCCTAGTTGTAAATAATTGGGTCGAACCCCCGTTTTCTGAACCCCTCCCCCGCTCGAGCATCCAGTCAAGGAGATTCTTGAAAGCGGTTTTCACGTGTAAAGGTACGTCTTATCGTATCCTTCACCCAGCCAAGTCAAGGAAAAACATGGAGAGGAGGACTGACTCAGAATACGGCCATAAGTGTTAGTCACACCCCTGTCACACAGCAGATCTAATGACATGTAGAGCAGATGTCATTCACTCTAAATGTCATTAATGCGGCACTGCACGAGAATACCGAATGACATTTCAGGGGAATGACATTTAGCTGCTAACTGAGGTTCGGGAGCTCATTCAGCAGCCAAATGAGTAGCCGCAACAGCAGTGGCGCCCCACTAGAGAAGAGAGTCCAGTTATAAATCACAGAATACTGCTTGTAAACACTGTTAGTAAACTTAAATTTTCCCCTTCGTGTTGTTTTTAAAATAAAGAAAGAGAAACAAGTACTAACAAAAAAAAAAAGAATCTTGTCCCCAATGTGCGCACTACCCTAATACGGATTTCTTGCGGACTTGTCTCGGCTTGTGATGTCTGCTGATGTCGCCTAAACCGATAATTTCCTTTTTTCTCATCTTTTCTTATGAAAAAAATACTGTATGAAAACACTCTAGATGCACTTGAAATACAATTTTGTGGTTTTGTAAGCTCGCTAATCGTCACCTTGTGATGTCTACTGATGTCACTTAAACCAATAATTTCCTTATTTTTCTTTGAAAATTTTTTTTTCTTGTGAAAAAAAAATATATATCTCAAAACATTCCAGATGCACTTGAAATATAACTTTGTGGTTTTGTGAGCTTGCTAATCATCGCCGCTATCGCTATCAAATGACATTTGTTTCGCCATGTAGACCCGCACGACCAAACCGAATGTCATTATTAACTGCTAATCTCATTCACTTTGAATGACATTAGATTTGCCATGTGACAAGGGTATCAGTTGTGTAATGTTTTGTCCATTGTTGTAATTCTTAAAATATTTTTTCTCTGCTCTTCTTTTTCTGTTGTACAATTACTTGGTTCCTTTCGTGCACCATGCCGAAGGCATCACACTGTTTGTGGGCACTTAGCAAATAAACAAACGAATAAAATTATTTCTTGTAAAAACACTGCGGTAAATTGAAATTAACGAAGACGAAGGACGGCAGAACACAAGATGCACACTTATGAAAGCGCTTTCCTAAATGTGTATCTTGTGTTCCGCCGTCTTTTGTCTTCGTTAATTTCAATTTAGCGCAGTGTTTTTACAAGAAATAATGTACCAACTAGCCCAGAAACAAGCTCTCATTGACGAAAAAATTTCCTCTGTCGCGCAGGGATCCAGGGTTTTGCCCGCCTCTGTGCCGGGGACAACTTTGAGATCAGCGTCAAGCACGGGGACCAGAAGTGGAAGTCGCGCGGCCGTGTCCAGAAGAACGGTCAGCAGGCCTGGGACAACCAGCAGATCATTGTCAAGGCCCTGCTCGGGGAGTTCCTCTACATCAAGGTGGGCACTGAGTCGGGGGACGAGCTACGCCCCTCGTGGGGGCACCAAGACCAGTTCTTAAGTGCAGGGCACTTGAGGGGCTCGCCTTGTCGTCGTAGCTCTCTCGCTGGGCCAAAGTAGAGCCACATGGCGTTCCATTGTAGCGGCTGTCGTCGTGGTGTCCCACAGAGGCTTCAAAAGCCAAGTGGCTTACTTAGTCATAAGCCTTCGAAACTTGTGAACCGCTGGCGCTTGTCATACATCTCCCCGTTGCTTAGCACAAAGAAGACTGCAGCTACATTTGAGGGAAAATATGCGTAATTAGCCGCCAGCACCCGCGTTTATTTAGTTAGGAACGCTCGTTGGGTTGGTTTTTACGATAGTAAGCGAAAAAAAGTGGCAGTGCAACGCCGGCACGTGCAGGAGGAAAAGCAAGCACAAAATGAAGAGAACTCCCGCTGGCACAGTTCCAGGCAGGGGGTACGCGAGCACTGCAAAGGTGGGAACTGTGAATTGCGTTGGGTGGTAGCAGTGACGGGATGACGGCACTACAGCCCATTATGGCGAATCACTGCTCAGCACTTCCGACAGCTTTAACATCAAGTGGAACGGCTTTACTTTTTTTCTCCCTCTCCTTTTTAAAATGCTTTTTAATTGGACTGTTCTGTTTTGAATGCTGGTGCACAGCAAAAATACGTGTGCTAAAAAACAGTCTGAGCCTTTGACTGGAGTTTTTCCCATGGCTTTGAAGTGTACAGCATAGAACAGAACGAGTAAGAATGAAAGAAGAATGAACAACACAGCCATTGTACACGATGAGCCAGCACATCCAACTGCTTTTTGCATTTCACATGTGTAGTGCCTTTGGGACTTTCGAACATGCAACATATAGTGGAATCTAGATAAATTGAGCTTGTTTAGTTCAGATTCGTAATGGTACCAATTGGCAGTGGTTTATATCCAGAATTTCGATTTTGGGGTGGGTGTCAAAATCCTCCTGGGGTGGTGTTGGGAGCTGTTGGGAGGGGGGGGGGGGATGAATTTGTGAATTCCTGGGCAGGGTGCTTGTGGTTGTGGAATATTTTTTTTGGGGGGGGGGGTGTATAAATCCCTGACCAATTGGCATTCAGGTTTTACGTTATGGTCATGCGCATTTGCAGTGACTCATACCTGCACTGCACAGCCATTTCAACGGCCTTCCAAAGGCCTTCGAACCAATTGTCTATCAAGTGCCCATTGTAAATATATAGGGCCAACTTTTAAGTTGGTGTTTAACTGTCACTTGAGAGTTTCCGTGTGCACAGGCATCATTCGGACACATTTTTGGTTCCTTCAGCGAAACATAGGTTGATGAGATCGGATTACCTGTAGAACACGAAACAAAACAAAAGATTGAGCTCTGTCGCTTTATCGGTGCTTACACTTTATTTTGGGAAGGGTGAACATCCCGAACGGTTTGCATTAATTATTGACAGATTGGTGGGGTAACTAGGGGTTTATTTCTTTTCCCCCGCTGTGTGTGGTGTCCCCCGTGTAGGCAGTGGAGGTGCGTGGTCTGGGCAAGAATGTGCTGCTGGGCAACAAGTCTTGCGAGATCAAGGAGCTGTTCAGCTCGCACTCTCAGCTGATGACCATCAACCTCAACTCGAGTGGGTCGCTCAAGCTCAATCTGGTCATCACCTGGAAGTGAGTACGCCCTCTCTGCCCTGGCGACTACTCTGTCTTCATCGCCTTTTCTGTGCACGTACTCTGCACAACAGATGGGGACATCTCAGTGTGTGATGGTATCTGTAGGGCAAGGGCGGACACTGCACTGTTGTTTGCCGATGTATGTCTGCTGCAAATTAAAGCCACTTGGCTAAACACGTCTTTTGTTACAGTAGCCGACCGTTTTTTCGGACTCCGAGAATTCGGAATTGCTGGATCTTTCGGACTTTCCTGAGGAACTGCCAGTTGTCCCATAGGAGTAATTACTCACGGATTTTTCAGACTGCTTTTTTATTCGGACTATTTTTCATTCACCTCCAGCTCTGAAAAATCAGTCGGCTACTGTATTTCTGCTTAGGCTAGTGTATAGAAGGATATGAATTGCAGCTCAGGACATCATTTAAATCAGTCTCTTAGCTTCGTTCCAGTTTCATTTTCAAATCAATCGTTTTATCAATTTTGACAACAGTTAAAGGGACCCTGCAACACTCTTTGAGCAGTGCAAGTAAAACTGCGCGACGCTGAGCTTACACTACCAGAAATACCTCGGCCAAATATTACACCTGCACGTGAAGCGGTGGGCGTGCAAATAGCTGTGAAAGACTTGGAAAAACCAACCGCGCTCTCCTAAGTTCTCCTCATTATGCACCCCTGGCATGGCCTAAACGACGTCATTGAGGCCATATGGCTGTCTGATCGGCTGTCACTGGTCAACTTCGCGGCTAATTTCTCTCATTTCCTGTGGCGATACACCGTCGTCAGCGCTGTGTGCGAACCTCTTCCATGCCTGAACCTGTAGGCACAGTTTTGTCGTTTATTTTGTGCTTTGAATGCGCGCGGAGTTTGAGTGATGAGCTCAATACTTTCCTTTCAACCAGACCACTCGACGACAAACGTTTATTGCTTCAAAGACGCCCTACCAGCCGGAGCGCGTGCATGCGAGCAGACAGCCGTGCCTGCTTTTTTGTGGCACCAGACTGGAAATAGACCCCTCCACGTTGCGAAGAAAAGGAGAAAACTCCCCGGCCTGTGATATATCGAAGGCTGCAGAAGAGAATGCTGCGAGCCGCCCCCCTTTAAAGAGTGCACAGCTTTCGTCACATTGTTTGCGGTTGAGTTGAGAGGGAACAATTAAGCACGATTGCTCATCACGCATAGTTTCGGTGATAGTAAACGGATTTTCATAATTCTTGCGGGAGGAGATTGGTGGGACAATAGACGTTCACCAAAATACGTTCCTAGTAGTCGATGGTACGTGTTGCAGGGTCCCTTTAAGGCTCTAGCTTGGAGCATGTGGTGGGTGCACCAATTGCACGATGAACTGGAAAAGTGGTGTCCTATGAAAAATTCCAATTGAGAGCAGTGTTTCCTTCGTAGCACTTGGATATGCAAAATACTATTAAAACAATTGATAAAACCAGCTGAAAGTTGTTTTCTTTTTTTGGATTTAGTTAGGTTGTTTTTTTTATTCATTCACCCTAAAGGCCCTTAAGGGCATTACGTAGGGGTGGGCATGAAAAAGAAAACATATTGTAACATTAAAAATAGGAGCACACATTAATGTAGAAATTCATAGTTGCAAAATATGGGTACACAAAAAGGGGCACAACACTTATCCAGTTTCTAAAATGACAGGGTTAAAGAATGACACATGTTCAAAATGACACAAACATTGAAAATTGAACAAATCCAGCAGGTTAAAAAATGGCACAAACATTGAAAGATGATTTATACATTGAGGAATAACTAACTTTTCGATAAACGAGTCGTGGTTAATGAGGGTGACGATGTTACCTGGGAGCTGATTCCAGTCTACAAAGGCCGCTGCCACTTCTTCCGGTGTCCACCCTAGAAGAACTGCTGGTGGAAAAGGAGAACCTCCGCCGCGCCACGCGTGCTTTACTTCCACCGCGTGGAACCGACCTCCCCAGTGGGCTCGCTCGCTGGGAGGAGGTCCTGCTGTGGAGGCTTCGAGTTGGGGTGGCATTATCCCCAGCAGTGACCCACGCTTGGCCTGCCCGCTATCACGCACTGTTTGCGGACAACTGTCCCTTTCGTACGGTCCCTGCGTCTGAAGCCGACACGAGCCACCTTCTATGGACCTGCCCTGCCCTTCAAACCTCTCGCCTGCAACACCTCCGGGGCACAGGGCTCCATCCTGGGAGACCCCCTGATCTACAGCGGTGGATATGGGGCCCTCAGTACCGGTCTCTTTTGACGTTTCTGCGTGAAACCAATGTAATGTTGTATATATGACTGTTATGCCGTAAGGCAAACTCTCGAAAAAAAAAAAAAAATGCTAAGTAGCAATTGCTAACGAATAGCGATAGCAATTGCTAAGTAAGAGTGGCGAGAAGAAAAATAGGTTGGTACTGGGAATATTAGCTGGACTTTGAATGCATGATCTTAACGGGGAAGAACACGACCAGCGGGTTTTATGTGTGAGACAACGAAAGAAGACTGGCTGTGGTGTAGCCTATGAAAAACCGATAAGAGTATGAAGCTGGTGTTGTTGTAGGGGTAGTTAAGAGATTTTTTTATTTCTGTTACACTTGATGTTTGTGAGTAGTTCCTGAGAATGAATCCGGCAGCTTTATTTGAAGTGCTTCTTAGGCCTGAAGTGTCCTGTTCATTGTCTGTTCCCTGACTATTTTACCCGACATTTCAGTATAATTGCATGAAAGATTATCGTGGCTCTTGCTACAGAGTTGTGGTACATGTGGTCTTGCATGTGAATCCCCAAGCCTGTTCAGCATTGTTTGTAACCTTCCCATTCACAGCCCCCTGCACGGCTGTATGGAGGACACCCTGTCAGGCAGCAAGCAGTCCCCGCCAGTGCTGGGGGTGATGAGCTCTCCCTTCACACGGCGGCGGGGCACGTCACCGTTCAGGAGTGACACCATTCTCGAGAGGACAGGGGTGAGCCCGGCTGGCTGTTCTCCCACCTCCACTAATAATGTTTTTTGTCATATTGTTGAGACTGTTGTTGTTGTAGACTGTTGTTTTCATATTATTGTGGAGCATATGACTGAATTTTTGGACCCTGTGTGCTGTGAAAAGCAAATTATGATATCTGTCCTGGCTATGAAGTCCTTTTTTTAGCCTAGAAGGAAAGTGAAAGGAAGGGAGGGGGGGGGGATGTTATATCATAGCTGACAATGCAGCATTCTTCCTTGTGAATTTTCTGTGCAGTGTATAGAGACAGATGACAAAAATAATCGTGCATTGCATTTTTAATGCGGTTATATTGTTCCGTACGAGCTCTATTTTCTGCTCATTTTTGCACTGTGCTCGTATGCACGGGCAAGCGAAACAGGACTTGTCATTACCCACAAATGCTGCAAGTGTGGGTGTATACATGTATAAATCGTGATAAGCAGAGGTACCATAACACTGATCTTCGAAGGCAGTGGTGCATCATTGTATTGCCTGCTCGTTTGCAGTGCTCTGTCAGCTTGCATCCCCTCAAAGTGGTAAGATGCAGCATATACCTGACGCCATCTGCTATGAGGAGCGAGATTGCAGTCCCGCTGCATCAGTGACGAGCAGGTCATGATAGCATGGGTGCACCGCGAGCACCCACACTAGTGCGGGTGCACAATACGGTGCAAATGAAACGCGAGCACGAAAATATTAATCAGAACACGCAAAATTGAGAAGTACTGTTCGTTGAGGCCTAATAATGGCGCGCTGTTGGTATATTTGGAAAGCCACATTTCCGGAATGTTTTTGTAACCAAGCCACGCATCATCTTGACTTGTATGGAAAGAAATCGCGCTATTGGCGTGTTCTGATTCATATTTTCGTGCTCACATTTTATCTGCCAGGTATTGTGCACTTGCGAGCAGGGAGAAACGATTGCTCGGAGCCATGGCATGCATCGTATTGTGTAATACTACAATGTTACAACAGTACATTTCTCAGTTGAAGGCGTGCAGCCATTTCTTTGTAGTCTTGAGTGGCTGGTTTTAGATAGTGTGAGCTGTGACTCAGCTGGGAGATCTGTCACTGCCCCACTGTGGGCATTGTGTTTGTGGAGGATGGCCCCATCCACTTGCCCCTCCTCTTCCCTTCAGAGCATGGTGCACGAACTGGAGACAGGTCCCCGCGAGTGGCGCCCCCAGGTGTCGGACTGGGAAGGAGGGCCCCCCCGGCGGCGGCTGACCCCCCAGGGGGGCGGGGGGAGCCTCGGATCGTCGTCGGGCGGCGGCGGGGGCAGCCTGTCGGCCCCCAGCTCTGCCCTGACCAGCCCCAACGAGGAGTTTCCCCGGGCTGCAGCCGGACAGACGCTCCTGGTCAACTCGTACGTCCACAACCGGCCACAGAGCCCCACACTCAGGGCCGTCGAGATGACCACCTCGCAAAGGTGGGTGCACCCCCCTGTCTCTTCAGTTTTTAAAAAAAAATTGGGGGTTTACCACATCGAAGGTAAGCTATGAGGCATGCCTTAATGGAGGGCTGCGGATTAAGTTAGGCCACCTGAGGATTTTAATCTCTGCCAGTCTTGGCACATGGGTGTTTTCGTTTGTCACTTCCACAAAAAAATGGCCTCCATGGCCACGAGTGGACCCATGTCCTTGGGCTCAGTAACGGCAACTCTCTGGCCACTGAGCAACCGTGGCAGGTCCGTCTTGTTTTTGCTTGTCTTCCTTTTAAACTCTGGTGGAGTTTAAAGCTCATTAAACTTTGGTGGCAACAGTAGCAAGGAACCAATCTGAGTGCTCATTTCAAACGCCGAAGTTTAATGAGCTGTAAAATTAGCTCCAAGCAATGCATAAAAAAAACTGCTTCGATTATTGCATTCGCCAGGGTTCGTAGTATCGGAAAATATGAAGTTTTATGACAACACTGTTTTGTGTATTGTTTGATCAAAAATGGCTAATTATCTCTGATTATCTTGGGAACTAATTAACCAACTGAAAAATAATGGCATATTTGAAATCAGTGGAGAAAAAAAAACAGCAATGCTGACAAGTTTCACAAAGTTTACCACTTGAAAATTAAAAGTAATTGTTTTAAAACCAGTGTCCCTTCATTAGCAGCTGGACGAACCCCGTTCTGAGGCTGTGCCGTTGTCCTCGCAGGTGGTCAAGCATGGGCGGTGTGGACAGCGGCTCGGATTGCTGCAGCAGCCTGGACCTGGCCGAGCCCAATGGCGGCGGGGGCAGCGTGTCGCCCCCTCCCTCGTCGTCCTCGGCCCCCTCCCCCCTGCGGGACGCCGTGCAGGGCCTGAGCGCCTGCCTCGAGGACATCCAGGGACACTACCCGGAGCTGCTCTCCCTCGAGCAGAGCATAGCCGAGTTGGACCGCTTGCTGAGGGTGAGGAGGGGAAGCAACACCGGCCACTACGCGGCCACTGCCGCTCCCACTGTGCTGCACTTCTAGCACCTCCTTTGCTGGGGGGGACTTTTATTGGCGGAGGAAATGTGCCATTGGTTGCTATGCCTATAGGTTGTATTCACTGGCGGGGCACGCATGCAGGCAACCATGTTAGTGCACCATCACTGGTTACGTCGGGCTCCACGGGATGGCGGTACTTGTTCATGCTAAGCACATGATGTGTGTCAGACGTTCCAAGCTCTACCACACCGAACACAAAGTAATGCCTCGACTCCAATGTGAGTGCAATTAGTAACATCTCGGTTGACACCACCGTTGAGAATTGGGTTGAAACGAAGCAGACGACGCCACGCCTGTGTTTTTTTTTTTTTTTTTCTGCGGTGGGGGGGCAGCACCACAAGCTGTGTGATGTATCCGTGGTGCTTCGGCCATGTCCGTGGCCGTTTTCTGTGTTGCCAAGCAAAGAAATCGACAGCTAAATTTTTCAGTGAATACCATCTGTAGCCTGCCATTATATTTGTCACATAGCCAAGAACTGTGCAAGGTTCTTGAAGGAATGAAGTTATTGAACCCTAAAGAGAAGAGAAACGTTGAGAATGCAGTCAACGAAGTGGCGTGCACGGACAATTGTCGGCATATCGAACGTGGCGGTATTTGCTCTGCATGCATTTATCGCGGAACATTGTTCTTTCTAAAATCGTCCAATTAGGCTGAGAACATTGTCAACCGCACAAGAAAAGTCGTTAGTGCCGACAGGTAGGCACCCTTTTCCTATCAAGCAAGCATTGCCCGTAGCAGCATAAGGCAGAAGTTGCAAATAGGAGCACCGTTTGAAACACTGGATGACGTAACCAGCACGGCCACGCATTGTTAACAAAGCACAAAGGAAAGGAACTTCAAGGCATAGTCTGTGGCAATATTTTGATAGAGGCAAAATACAGGACACCTCCTATCGGGTTTGCAGCGCAGCCAATCCTCTGCGAAGCTGTGGCTGGGAATTGCAGCTTTCCAGCTGTGGAAAGTTTCTTTGGGTTTGTCTTCAATTATGAGGGCACTTGTTAATGCATTTTATACTCTCACGGGTCCATCTATTGTTCCTCCATCTTCCTTAATTCTTGTCTCATTATGGCGTGCTCTCTAGACAAGTGTGCAGATTGTACGGGTGCATCAGCATGCTGCTGTACCTGTTTGTTAACGTTTTTCACGATTCTCATCATTTTTGTTATACTCACAGCAGCATAAATATGCACCGTGAGATTCACAAGGCCTGACAAAGCCTTTTCTCAGTTTTCTGTTCTTCTCAATTTATTAATTACGTTTGTTATCAACTTCTTTCGCTTTAACTCAGGTAATTACGTGTTGATGCTTTGCAGTGTTTACTAGTCTGCTTGTCGTAAAAAAAATCACCTAGTTTATGTCACTTGGTCATGCTGAGGATTTGTTAACATGATCTCTTGTTATTTATATGGGTTTCAGTGAATTTTTGTATGAGCTGCTCTTTACTGTTACTTTAATCAGTCACTACAATAACATTGACATACCTTGTGTTGATTTTGAAACGTACTGTATAAATCGAAATTAGGTCAAGCTGAAATATCGGTTGACCTCGTTACTTCGTGGCTGAGAAATCGGGGAAAAAAACTAAGTACATATTATTGTTTTATAGAGGCTGTAAGCACTTGTTTTGTGTAAGGTTACTCATTAGAGCTGTCTGAAATCTTGTCAGACGGCGGCCTCTGTCTGGCTGTCTCCCACAAACAAGTCATCCTTGGAGCAGCCCGGGGAATTGCTTATGGAGCACTTCCTAGGGCACACCAGGGAGCAGGCCGCTGTGAGAGACGGTTTGTGCAGGTGGCCAGCAACCGTCTTGGGGCTGTCGCCGGCCGCTCATTCGTAGAGACATCGCACAATGCTCGCGAACAAAAGTGGCCACCTAGTTCCTCAGTTCCAGGTGCACAGCTCAGCACGCACGAAACAAGGTCTTCTGAGCATTGCATACCGAGATCTGCTCCTTTAGATTAGTAAGCAAATAGTGCCCACTCTTTTCGGGGGCACCAATAGTCAGACGTGTTGCTGTTGGCTTGGGCATACTATATGAACTTTCTTTTAAATGCTGTGGTAAACTGGCACTAAGTGCCTGAACTTTTCTTGAGCAAGAAGAAAATAGCACACACACGCTCGCTGACAGCGAGAGAAGGAACAAAAGGCGTCCGACTGATGTCGGTGGCGATGATGCCTCTGCGGTTTGGACGGGCCTGATGGGCTGCCTGGTTGCTGGATGACAACTAACGTTATGCTATTGACCGGTACATATTTCAAGGGGTAACTTTTTATCAAATTTTGGGGTAAGAAATCTCGACCTATATTCCGACTTATACGGTATGTCGCAAAGTTTCATCTCTGTCATCCTACATTACGCTCATGGTTAAGCATATTGTACTAGCATGAATTGCACTCTGTCTCCACAAGCTCTCGGCATCTGCCGACCACTTCTTCTTTCTGCCTTTTATCTGTTTTTCCTCTTATTTCTCCTCTTCTGTTGTGTGCCCAATTTCATCTTTCTTCCTGGTTCTGTTTCTGTTGTACACCTTGTTCACCTTTCTGTTGTCTCTCTCTGTTTCTCTTGCTTTCTGCAATAAACTGGAAGGACCACCAGCATTAAAAAACGCTTTCTGGTCCATTCTGTCTGGAAGGCTGGCTGGTAGCTTTCTTGCCAGAGTCGCTGGCCTTACCTGTAATGAAAGGTAAGATGGATTGCCCGAAGGGGGTGGCTAGACGTTTGAAGTTTTTATTAACATCAGCATGCAAAACAGTGAACTCAAACAGTTGCCTCCAACCCTAAGGGCCAGTGCTGTTGTAGGTTGAAGGTTGTTCTCAATAACAAAAGCCCTTAGGAGGTTACCTAAATCGCGGAAATACCAAGCATGGATGATTTTCCCTTTGACTGCATTTGAGCCTGTGTGCGCTCCTCTCTGCTCGCAAAGCATGACAATCTGAATTTTCCTTTCTGTCCTTCTTCACTGACCTCCACTTTTGTGTTGTGCTTTGAGTTGGCTACTAACTTCAGAGTCTTCCTGTCTTTGCAATCTAGAAAACGAAAAGACCTCAACAATTTGTGTTGGACCTTTACGACTTGCAGAGGCGCAGCCACCATAGGCGTGGGTCCACCGGCTCGAATGTCAGCATTTCTGTTGAGAGCGCCCTGGGCTGCTTCGACTTCCTCGACAGTGAGGAGACCGAGTCTTCCGAAAGCAGGTGGGTGCTGCCCTTACCACTACTGCACCCATTGGTGGGCAGGGAAGCTGCAAACCAGGCAGTGCCTGTTAGCTACGCAAGGGGTGTAGCTGTGCAGCTACTTTGCCTAAACTCGGATACGAGTTGAGAGCAGCAATAGCGTGTGCAGTGTATCACTCCGCTGAAGCGACAGACACGAATGTCAACGCACAGGCTCGTGTTTTAAGAGCAGGCTGCACTTAAGAGGAGGACACTGCTCTTAAAACAGCTTGCTTTAATTGTTAAGTAAACTCTGGGAAACTTGTCAGTCTTCCTGCTTTTTCCACACTGATTTCATATATGGCATTATTTTTTGAGTCAGTCAATTAGAAGTTCCCGAGATAATTAGGGATAATTTGCCATTTTCGGAGGAATGATGGGCGGAACAGTGTTGGTCATAAAACTGTACTCTTTATATTTTCCTATACTATGAACCCTGGTGAGTGCAATAAGAGAAGTGGTTCTTTGATGCGTCGCTTGGAACTAATTTTACAGCTCATTAAACTTTGGTGTTTGAAATGGGCATTCGAAATGGTTCCTTGCCACTGGTGCCACTAAAGTTTAACGCGCTGTAAAACTAGTTCCAAGCGACGCATCAAAAAACCACTTCTCTTATTGCACTCACCAGGGTTCATAGTATAGGAAAATATAAAGATTACAGTTTTATGGCCGACACTGTTCTGCCCATTGTTCCTCCAAAAATGGCAAATTGTCTCTAATTATCTTGGTAACTAATTGACTGACTCAAAAAATAATGCCATATATGAAATCAGTGTGGAAAAAGCAGCAAGACTGACAAGTTTCCCAGAGTTTATATAACAATTAAACGCAAGCTGTTTTAAGAGAAGTGTCCCCCTTAATGTGCAACATCGTCTGCTTTTTCTCGCCTAGTCTGTTTGTCGTTGCTGCAGTAGTTTATAAGCAGGTTAAGTCTGAAAAATCTTGGAAATGACTCGTGTCACATTCGAAATACTCGCAGTGATGCCCTCTTTGTGCCGTGCCGAGGAACAACCGGCTGCTGTGATGAGGGGCAGAGACAACTTCCGTTCCCATTCTTAAGCATGTACTTGAGTATAGCAGTGTTTAAGTGGCTATTCAAAAAGAGAACAGAATACTTGGAAACCCATCCCAATGGCTTGCGTTTATCAGAATGGTCAGTACCAGGAGCAGTGCGCCTCCATTTGTTGAATGCAATAAATTAAGCAAAAACAACATGCTCTCTTCGAGACACCCTACACTGAATTGTTGTTCGATTAGTCCGGCACCATTGTCCAAGTGACCGAGGAAACGTTCTCTCTCTTCCGCATCATCAGTCCGGCAAGGCAGAGCCCGTACAAGATCCGGGAGACCAAGAATGGCGGGACGGCGGACTCGGGCGTCGCGCTGCTCAAGGACCGCAAGAGTCCGATCAGCGCCAGTTCCACACCCAGCCCGGTCACGGTCACCACCGACTCGGACCACCTGGACTGCGCCATCGCTGTGCACTGCCGCTACTGCATTCGTCTGGTCGAGGTAACTGGCTTTCCGTGTGTGCCCGCTCTGTCTTGGAGGGTATGACTGCAGTGTACGTGTAAAGCTATTGCATCTTAGTCAGTCACCGTCCTCATATTGCGTGGTCGCTGGGTCCTCAAGGAAATTAGCGGCATTTTTTTTTTCCAATCTGTGAAATTATGCACTGTTCGGAGTGTGGCAAGCTCGGCTAGTTTGGTATGGATTCATGGTGATAACAGTGCGAAACTACTATGGAAAATTGGCTGGCGATTACGACACTCCCTAATGCGATACCGTATACACTCGTGTAAGGGCCGCACTTTTTTTCCGCGATTTTGATGGGGTGCGGCCCTTACACGGAAGTGTGAAATTTTTGTTCAATTTTCGATCCACGCATGCAAAAACCTATTTAATCATGCCATATATACATAACCATGGAATATCTGGCGTCTAGCTGCGGACATCCTCGCTAGATGTCTTCATCGGTGTCGCTGCTCGGGCTCGTCTCGTCGCCGCTGCTCGCGTCATCCGCACGTTCATGGATCAAATCGTCCTCAGTGCCGTCCATGGCATTGGAAATACCGGTCACCTTAAAACTCTTTACAATAATGTCTGCGGACACCGCACGCCACGCGTTTAAAATCCAAGAGCAGACCAGCTGAAGCGACGCCCGCTTCAGTCGTCCGGTCGGCGTTTTCTCGTGGTGGCCCGCTGCCATCCATTCAGAGTACAGGCGTCTGAATTCTGCTTTAAACGGCCTATTAATAGACACATCCAGTGGTTGCAGCATGCTTGTTAAACCACCGGGGATGACCGCCAGATGCGTACGACCTTCTGCAAGACGAGCCTTCACGCGCTCTGTAAGGTGGCCACGAAAGCTGTCCAATACGAGCAGTGCCTTGCGTCGCAGCAGGCCTCCCGGCCGGTTAGCCCACACCGTTTTCAGCCAGTCCACCATTAGTTCATCGGACATCCAGCCGTTTTCCTGCACTCTGACGATGATTCCATTTGGGAAGCTCTCCTTGGGTAGCGTCTTTCGCTTAAACACTACGTACGGGGGGAGCTTTCTTCCGTCCGCTGTGACTGACAGCATAACGGTGCAACGCTGACGCTCGGCACCGGTCGTGCGCACAAGGACGCTCTTCGCGCCAGTTTGGTTGACCGTCGTGTTCTCAGGAGAATCGAACCAAACAGGCGTTTGGTCCGCGTTTCCTATCTGGGATAGGTGGTACTCGTGCTCCGCTCGCAGCGCGTTAACAAAGCGGTGAAACTTGATCACTTTGTCATCGTACTCGCGTGGAAGTCTTTGGCAGAGTGTTGTCCGGCGGCGGATGCTGAGTTGTTGTCGCTTCATAAATCTCCGAAGCCATCCCTCGCTTGCCTTGAAATCCGTAGGTGAAATGTTCATGTGGCGTGCGATTGCAAGGGCCTTGACGCGGAGCATCTCGGTTGACAACGCGTAGCCGTCTTTCCTGATGTCCGTGACATATTTCATCAGCTCCTTCTCGAGTGCTGGAAATTTGCAAGGCTTGCCGCGGAATGCTTTCCTAGTCTTGTTTGTTGCGGCCAGCTCTTCCTTTTGGTCACACCACCGGCGCACGCACTTGTCGTCGACGTTGAACTTCCGGCCGGCTGCACGTTTTCCATTCTGTTCGGCGTATGCGACAACTTGAAGTTTGAACGCAGCATCGTACGCGGTTAAGCGTTTTTTCTTTTCCATCACAAGCGGTTGTGCTAGGCAGTCGTCAAAATCAGCGGTGGCACAAAGGATCAATGGCGCCGGCGAGAAAAGTGACAAGATCTCCCAGATAGAGTTGCGCGCCCGAGGCTCAGAGAGAGCGCCGCGTGACGAAGCCGCAGGACAGCTATTGCCATCTGGTGGCGCCCGCGAAATTCGCCGCGCGCCGTACGCGAGACGCGACGACGCTGCCGATTGCTGGCGAGATTTTTTTTTTTTCAAAATTTGGCCTGCCAAGTTGGGGGGAGCGGCCCTTACACGAGCGCGGCCCTTAGTCGAGCGTATACGGTATTTGGGCACAGCAGCGGTGCGCTGAGGCAGCAGTCATTCGTGGGTTCTCTCGACTGCAGCTATGGTGAGCCTCTGCGTCGGCAGCACGAAGTGTGTCTCAGGAAGGGACGGCGAACTGCATCGTAAACGAACGTACATCGCAGTCACGCGCACGCCCCCCTCACGTTTTCACCAAGCGTTGCGCCGTCAAGCGCCTCCTGGGGGCACAGCATACTGCCTTCTCCTATCCACCACCGAACAATTTCAGAGAGCACCGGCTCGCGCCACCACGGCGAACTGCCCTCCACTCCCAATTTCGCGACACTATCCTCCTTTGCTTTCTTTCATCATTCGCTTTTTCTTTCACTCGTCAGTCTTGCCATCGTTCACTCGGTTACGCCGACAACGTGGCTCAGCCCAGAGACGGCCGGCAAAGGGCTGCACCCTAAAAACATAGCAGGAAACAGACAGCACTTGTCTGTTTCCTCAGCACTTGTATGTTTTTCATATAGTTTTGCACAGTTACCACCATGGATCTATTTGGAGGTTGCAAAAAATGCTTTCTCAACTGTACGTTTGCCAGGTTTTCTAAAAGGTAATTAATGTAGTAAATAAGTGTAAAGCAGTTTCTGCTCTACATTTGTGTCGGCAATGCTTTCAAAATTATCTACAGGTTGGTATGGCCTGCCTATCTGGGAGTAATTGGGAGCAAGCAGTAGGTTTAGAAGCAATACTGCATGCGTCAGGTAGTCTAAGGAGCATGGCAGTACAAGAAACAGGAATGCCTGCGACTGGAATGCCGTCTTTCAAGTGAGCCAAGCATGCCCCTGGTGCATGTGCATTAATTGTGCCCATCACTGGTGTGCAGAGCCTGGGCACCTTTGGGCCCCTGCGGTGCCGCGAGCGAGCGTCCATAGAGAAGCTGCAGCACCAGGCCCGTCTCCTGTACAAGCTGTTCCGTGTGGCCAGTCGGTTCCTCGAGGACAGGACCAGGATTCTCTATGGTGAGGCAAGGGGCCAGGCGTTGATTGCCTCGTGCCCACTTTCGCAATATGTCACCCAGCTCTCCACCACGCATTTGGCACGTTTCAGCGTGAAAACTTTGAGCTCTAAATTCCGGTGTAATATTAAGCCCATGTTTCTGTTTGAAACTGTCAGCCGAATAGTGGGAAGAAAGAGTATTGGGGTGAATAATGTGACCGTTTGATTCGTGCAAGACCTGTTCCTGTTTTTAACCCTTTGAGGGTCGAATTTTTTTGAAAAAAACTTTCCCTGGTGGTCAAATTAGTTTATTGCGGATTTGGAATGTACAAAATGTCTGAAGTCAGGATTAAATGGTAAAAAATTATCAGGAACAGTATTTTGGGGTCAGCATCACTTAGAACTGAAAAATGTTCAGAGTGTGGTATTCCTTGAAACACGGGTCTACGCACAGTGCCTTATCACAGTCTGCATGCATAAAGCGCATGTCCGAAAATGAGCTGTCTTCTTCCGAAGAAAGACTGTCTTCCGATTCAGACTCAATGAAAGGAGCAAACTCAGAGTCAGAAGAGACATCGCGGTCGGTGTCATCAGAGCGGGCAGTTCGTTGGGCCATATCGCCGCTTTACCGTGCATCTGAAGAACTCGAAGATAACCAAGTAAACGAGGAGAGCGAGAATAACTCATGCGCGCCGGTGATAAACAAGCTAATAGCAGCACCATTATAGATAGAAATCAACTTCCGCCGCCCCCGCAACGGAGTCTCTGATTAGGTTACTTCAGTTCCAAGCAAGGAGGGCAAGAATACCTAGTGAGCGTGGGTAATAAACAAGATAAGAGCAGCGCCAATATAGATCGAAATCAACTTCTGCCGCCCCTGATAGCGAGCGCCGATCAAGTTTCGCGCGATCAAGTTTCGCGCGCCTCCGATGCGATCACGTGGCGAAACTGAAACCACGAAACGCGTTGACACGTACAGACGCCGTAACGCGCCCAAGCCAGAGAGTTCTGTTTTTCACCGCAAGAAGGTAACACAATCAAATTTTAAACACTTCTTGTAAGTCCCAGGAGGAGGCAGCACCTCCCAGGGAGCATGCATCGTTAATATGGCGCGAAATCTCAAACGGATGCTCGAAATCGTACCCGTACGGCAAAGACCCTCAAAGGGTTAATGGTCCTCGATAGCAAGCTTAAGCAAAGCATAAGTATAAACAGGCAAGCCTTTCACCTGTTACCTGAACATGTAATAAGCTCCATTAAAGGCCAACTGCACTCAAAATTTCGGCCTCTTGAAAACCCTATTTTCGTATAGTCTGCTTAAAAAGAAAGCAAAATTCAAAATACAACAGCTGAAATACGCGCGTGGACGCCGCAAGCGGTCAGCAGAAATCGGCGATTTTGAAACCGAAATCGAGGAGAGCGCGACCATTGCAGTGACGTTGCAGCCGTCCAGTGAGCGGCCGGGCGGTCACCAGCTTGGGAGAAAGTCTGCGCGCAAGCTCTACGCGCGCACGGGGCAGCACATGGGTGAAGCATGCGCAGCAGAGCTCGACCGGTTCTCGAGCTGCGTGGCTGGCCAGAGGAAGAAGCCCTCGTCGGCTGGAACGTCACAGGCGTGTCATGGCTGTTTATGCAATCCGTGCTCTGCGGCGGAGCTTTTTTAAATGCTTCTGACTGACTAACGAGGCATTTCACAGGGGTACCACTCGTGTCCCAGCTGATTTAATGACACGTACTACACATCAAAAATAAATTTGAGTGCAGTTGGCCTTAAGGGGGACACTGGTCTTGAGGACATTTTTGCGGTTTTTTAACCTATGTGCTTCAGATTTACACATTAAGTGCATTTTAAGATCCTGAGCTAAAATATGCAGTCAGGTTTTGTCTGTGTGGTGTAAGTTCAGAGTTGGGCAACATGGTATGCCATTCTGTTTTGCGCAATTTTTTTCGTTATCTCCCTATGAAATACTCACTTCACTGCGTTGTAATCACCCCCATCTGGCGTAGCAAGCACTGCCGCTAGCAGAGCTGACCTCTCCAGCCCACATTAAAGAGTTCTCTCTCTCTATACAGTGTAGCCCACTTATAACGAACCCGGTTTTAACGAAATAGTGGCTATAACGAACAAATCTTTGTTTCCCGTCACCATTGGTATAGATAGATTTTCTGTCCAGATATAGCGAAAAGCGGATATAACGAAGTGATTTCGGTTTCCCGTTGTGTTCGTTATAAGCGGGCTAGACTGTATATACTTTTTATGCCTTTGTTCTTTGTAGGACCAAGAAGTGCAACTATACCACAGCAATAATTCTAACATTGTTTCTGCAATTGCTGTAAACTTGTTAAATGTCAGCTCATCAATTACCAATGTTTTGTAAAACAAACTGCATAAAATTTTATGCTACCAAAAAGAACTTTCATATTTTTGTAGCTTTATTACACTGTTCAGTTCATAAGCTCCCAAATGCAGCACAAACAATACAAATACGACCAGTACATTTCCAGATATTGTAGCTGACAGTTGACCGCGTGGGAAAAAAATTGGTCCTGAGAAAACAAGGCACAAAGTTTGGAAACACAGGTGAAAAAGGAAACTTCAAATGGTGACAGCTTTGTATATGCTTATGGTACAGCTATAATATTTTGCAGTAATATTCTTTGGGACCTGTAGACTGCAAATAAAATTAATAGACAAAATAATTTCTTGGTAAATTTTTTTGGTCCTCCAACACCAGTGTACCCCCTTAAACCACATCTAATTTGTACGGCTTGGTCACTTTAGGGTGAGAGTTGGGATGAGGTGCACACTTGTCAGACTTAAACTTGTGACGGAGCCGTGCCGAGTCTCTTGGGAGCTGCTCTCAATTTTTCACCCCCGCGCAGGATCTCAACTGGTGGAAGAGGACGACATTGGCCACCTGTGGTGTCAGATGGGCACCGGCGATGGCCTCGTCACCACCCTGTCCAGGCTGCGGGAACCTCTGACCCGGCTTGTGAGGTCGCGGCTGAGCAACGTGCAGGTTTCGGAAAGAGGCAAGCTTCTCTCCTCTGCTTCCTTGCACCTGCTTGTGCTGCTGTTGTAAGCATTTTTATTCACCACAGGAGGGCACTAGGCTTGCAAGGGGTAGTGCCCCTAGCAAAAATTCCAATAGAAATTTGTATAGGTCCTATAGGTCAGGCTATTGGTTCTATTTGAGTGTGTTACGAATCGGCCAGCGCCGCCGTACTGTCCCGCATCACTCCTCGGCTGTGCAGCGAAGCCACTCGTGCGCCTTTGAAAACACGCGCCACCATGTCGGCAACAAGTTGCGACAAGCCGCGTCAGACGCTTTGCTCTCGGCGCATTTCAAAACTTCGGCGGCTGCCTGCGAGGCTCGTCTCCACGCTCTTCAAGGACACAGAGGCCCCGTCGATCGCAACGGAGTCCTCCTCTCTCCCCTCTCTCGGACTCAACGTGCCTGAGGCTATGAACGGCTTACGAACTCTGGAAAGAGTGTTGTGTGTGTCTGTGACGTTCTTGGCGTGTTCCCGCTTGTTGCGTTTGACCGTTATCGCTTTTGGGTATAAATAGAGCTGCCCAAGCATTGTAAACCATTCCTGTTAGAGCAGCGAATCGATGTTGTCGCTCTGCTCGAGTCCTGTATTGTAACCTCGCCCGTCGGGGCATTGTTCTTTGGCTTCGGCTCACCTCTCGCTATGAAGTAAACAGTTACGTTAGCCTACGGCTTCTGGACTTCTTCACGGCTGCAACAGCGGCTGGCCGCTCGCATCATACATGCTACCACTCTCATGTCGGAGGCCACGGAGCTCGGATCGGGTGCCCCCGCCCGGTCGCAACAAGTGTCTATAGGACCGATATAAAATATATTGGTCCGATAGAGTGACATGTACATGTCCAATATGACCAATGACCAATAACTATTGGTTGTATCAGCCTAATAGACCAATAGGGGATATCTATTGGGCAAATACATTTGTCCGCTGCTATTGGTTTACAGGCACTAATAAAAAGTAGAGTTGTTTGCTTTTTTAGCACAACTGAAAGTTCTGTTGTCAATAAGGGTTGATTTGAAGCTTCATTTACAGTTGTAGGCCCAATATCTGCACACTTCTACTAGGGCTTATTCAAAAGTCAATCGTTTTCGAAAATTTATGTGTGTAGATAGGGTGGAGATGGACGTTTGGAGCTCTTCAGTACTGAGCACTGTGAAACAAGTATTAAGCTCTTTTGAAGAGGTTATCTGCTCTGTAGTAGACCTTTGTAGCCAAGAGCTGTTTGTGAATATAGCAAATGTAAAAAGCAGGGAATTTAACCTTGAGGCATAATCTCCGTTTCATGCGGGTAAATTAGGGCAAGCATATTTAGTAAATATAGGGTAAGGAAATGGAAATAATCAAAATCAAAGCACCACAGTGACATGTCCAAACAGAATGCTGAGCTTGAAGATTGCTCTGCTTTACATTCATTTCAAGCGATCCAAACCTTGAAACATATGCAGGAACATGGAAACTGCTTAGTGTATTGCTGAGGTAATACGACTCTGCACGTTTAACTTGCAGCATGGTATCCCCAGCAAAAATTACCAATAAACAAAACCAATAGCCTATTGGGTTATTGACACCAATAGTTATTGGTGTATCAGTCTATACGTGTATTGGTATATTGGTGTAGTCCTATAGGTGTATTGGTATGTATAGGTGTATTGGTAGGTTAGCCTTGGCCTATAGGTGTATTGGTATCATGAGCCATTGGAACACCAATTACAATATGGCCAAATGGATGCCAAGGCCTTTAGTTGATTCCATTTATTTGGCCACATTACACTTGCTTCAGCAACCTGTGAACCAGTAGCAATGGACAACGTATTTGACCAATAGATATCCCCTATTGGTCTATTAGGCCGATGCAACAATAGCTATTGGTCTATTAGACTAATACAACCAATGCATGTGACTCTATAAGACCAATAGATTTTGTATTGGTCCTATAGATACTATATTGGTTGTATAGAACCAATAGCGTGGTGTATAACCCGCCGCGGTGGCTCAGTGGCTAAGGCGTTGCGCTGCTGAGCACGAGGTCGCGGGTTCGATTCCCGGCCGCGGCGGCCGCTTTTCTGATGGAGGCGAAAAGCAAAAACGCCCGTGTGTACGAGATTTCGGCGCACGATAAAGATCCCCAGGTGGTCAAAACTAATCCGGAGCCCTCCACTGCGGCGTGCCTCATCGCCTGCGTTGCGTCGGCGCGTTAAACCCTACAATCAATCAATCAACCAATAGCGTGGTGTATAGCACCAATACATTATTTCTGTTGGACCAATACAAATTTCTATTGAAATTTTTGCTAGGTATGTGTCTGTGGTTGGTGGCATTATCAGCATTTTTATTTGCTACAGTTTTGACTGCCTAGTCCAGTTGGCTGTGGTCACTCTGGCCTGGCAAATTATTTACTCTATCATTTTGAGTATGAGCAGAGAAAGCTTTGAGGAATGCAGGTTCAAAGAGGGATTAAGGCTGTGTAAACCCTAAAAACGATTTAAGTGTCGTTGTAGCAGTGTGTTCACCTTTTTATGTCGCCGTGGTAAGATGCCTTACTGGTCCCTTTCGACCTCTCCCTGTTGCAGTGGTGACCATGGTGCTGCAAAAGATGCTGGACGTGACACGGCTGGAACCAGACATGATGGTAACCGTGCTGCAGTTCCAGTCGTACTTTGCCCAGCTGGGCAGCACGCTCTTCATGGACCACATCGACCAGCTAGAGGCAGAGCGTGAGTTGAAGAGCTCCATGTTATTACTTACATGGGGAGTTTGGTGAATCTTTGTGGTGGCCATCAGGAAGCACTGTGTCCTTTTTGATGCAGTAATTGAAGCCATACAGTGTGAGCCGGTTTGGTCGTGAAATGTGAAGCTTCGTTTGAAATCTTATGTGCCCAACTTCTTTTTTTTTTCTCTCTCTCTCTCTCCTTTTGCTTAAATCATAACTGCAGTGCAAGAAAAGACATTGGCAGTGCTGTATATGTCCCCTTTCGTATTCTTGCGCGTCTCTTCTGCTCTGTGGTTGTGACCATGCTGAACCAATGCTAGCCCAAACTTAAACCGTACTTTACTGATATCGTTGGAATGTCAGTGTGATGAGGTGCTGCTTGCTCATGCATGGCACCCAGGGTAAACAGCCCACTCTGAGCTCTCAACAAGAAAGCGGGAACAATTTTTAATAAATGTCACGTTCCACTCCTTGCTTTGTTCGTCATATGCGTGTTTTAGTCTGGCCGTCTTTTTGAAGTTGGGTCATTCACCTCTACCCTCTGCAGTGAAGGTGCTTGACTCGTTGTCTTCGAGGGAGCTGCCCATCGTGAAGAGGACGCTGTCGGCACTGAAGAACGTCCTGCCTACCAGGGAGCTGCTGTTTGCAATCTCCCAAATTCTGGTCTGCGGAGATCGGCAGCTTTCCAATCTGGCTGGTAGGCACAACTTTCAACATTGTTCTGAACTTGCAGCAAATTTGAGTCTTGCCAAGTGACCTCCTCCATTATTTTTAGCACATGACAGCCGCAGCGGCTGCTTTTCTGATGGAGGCGAAAAGCAAGAATGCCCGCGTGTTCGCGATTTTGGCCCACGTTAAAGATCCCCGGGTGGTCAAACTTAATCCGGAGCCCTCCACTGCGGTGTGCCTCATAGCCTGCGTAGCGTCGGCGTGTTAAACCCAACAATCAATCAATCAATCAGCACAACACTCTACATGTGCATTGAGTGTGTTTATAATAAACTTAGAAGGGATTGGTATTGAAGGTGCTTAGTTGCGGGGTCTGAAAACGTCTTCCTGAAATTAAAAGCACATTCAGTTAATTTATAAGGCAGTACTTAACACTTCACGGTTACAATTTTAATACATGTAGTAATTGTGACGAGGGCTCATTCACAACTCTGTGATGCCACCTTAGAATTAGCCGAGGGGCCACTTGGTGGAATATTAGAACCAGTTGTTTTAAATGCAGAGCATTTCTTTAACTCACATGTAGCGTCCGCCGTGCGTCCGCAACAGCTCAGCGCGCAGGCGCGCCCTCTCCCCCACTCCTCCTCTCCCGCATCACGCTACCCTCCTCGCTCTCAACAACAGGTCCGCACCCCTCCCCTTACACTATATAAAAAAACAATACTTATCGGCGCCTGGTTTCGATCCCACGACACTGCGGCCGGAACGCAATGTACAGTGGGGTCCACTGTTAAAGGGAAACGGCGAGCGCGTGGCCACTGCGCTCCGCGAAGCGCCGGCGCCGAGAAGTGGCGAGAATCGTAGACAGCCGGCACATGCGCACTGGCCGCATGAGGCGGGAGAACCCGCTGTGTCGTCTGCTACGGCGCTTCGCCCCGCTGTTCACATCCTTCGAGTGCGAAATCCCTCAGCTTGAGCGACGCAGCGGAGCGCCGTAGCAGACGACAGAGCGGCTTCTGCCGCCTCGTGCGGTCAGTGCGCATGTGCCGGCTGTCTACGATTCTCGCCACTTCTCGGCGCCGGCGCTTCGTGGAGCGCAGTGGCCACGCGCTCGCCGTTTCCCTTTAACAGTGGACCCCACTGTACATGGTGTTCTACCCACTGCGCTACAAAGCCGACACAGAATGGGAGGCTACGAACGCGCCTTATATCCTTGACTCATTCAAACTACGTCAAGAAGCTGCTGATACAACGCATTCACTACCTGTGGGCGGAACGCGAGGTACATGGTGCTCTCCCCACTGCGCCACAAAACCGACACAGAATGGGAGGCTATGAACGCGCCTTATATCCTTGACTCATTCAAACTACGTCAAGAAGCTGCTGATACAACGCATTCACTACCTGTGGGCGGAACGCGAGGTACATGGTGCTCTCCCCACTGCGCCACAAAACCGACACAGAATGGGAGCCTACGAACGCGCCTTATATCCTTGACTCATTCAAACTACGTCAAGAAGCTGCTGATACAACGCATTCACTACCTGTGGGCGGAACGCGAGGTACATGGTGCTCTTCCCACTGCGCCACAAAACCGACACAGAATGGGAGGCTACGAACGCGCCTTATATCCTTGACTCATTCAAACTACGTCAAGAAGCTGCTGATACAACGCATTCACTACCTGTGGGCGGAACGCGAGGTACATGGTGCTCTCCCCACTGCGCCACAAAGCCGACACAGAATGGGAGGCTACGAACGCGCCTTATATCCTTGACTCATTCAAACTACGTCAAGAAGCTGCTGATACAACGCATTCACTACCTGTGGGCGGAACGTGAGGTACATGGTGCTCTCCCCACTGCGCCACAAAGCCGACACAGAATGGGAGGCTACGAACGCGCCTTATATCCTTGACTCATTCAAACTACGTCAAGAAGCTGCTGATACAACGCATTCACTACCTGTGGGCGGAACGCGAGGTACATGGTGCTCTCCCCACTGCGCCACAAAACCGACACAGAATGGGAGGCTACGAACGCGCCTTATATCCTTGACTCATTCAAACTATGTCAAGAAGCTGCTGATACAACGCATTCACTACCTGTGGGCGGAACGCGAGGTACATGGTGCTCTCCCCACTGCGCCACAAAACCGACACAGAATGGGAGGCTACGAACGCGCCTTATATCCTTGACTCATTCAAACTACGTCAAGAAGCTGCTGATACAACGCATTCACTACCTGTGGGCGAAACGCGAGGTACATGGTGCTCTCCCCACTGCGCCACAAAACCGACACAGAATGGGAGGCTACGAACGCGCCTTATATCCTTGACTCATTCAAACTACGTCAAGAAGCTGCTGATACAACGCATTCACTACCTGTGGGCGGAACGCGAGGTACATGGTGCTCTCCCCACTGCGCCACAAAACCGACACAGAATGGGAGGCTACGAACGCGCCTTATATCCTTGACTCATTCAAACTACGTCAAGAAGCTGCTGATACAACGCATTCACTACCTGTGGGCGGAACGCGAGGTACATGGTGCTCTCCCCACTGCGCCACAATACCGACACAGAATGGGAGGCTACGAACGCGCCTTATATCCTTGACTCATTCAAACTACGTCAAGAAGCTGCTGATACAACGCATTCACTACCTGTGGGCGGAACGCGAGGTACATGGTGCTCTCCCCACTGCGCCACAAAACCGACACAGAATGGGAGGCTACGAACGCGCCTTATATCCTTGACTCATTCAAACTACGTCAAGAAGCTGCTGATACAACGCATTCACTACCTGTGGGCGGAACGCGAGGTACATGGTGCTCTCCCCACTGCGCCACAAAACCGACACAGAATGGGAGGCTACGAACGCGCCTTATATCCTTGACTCATTCAAACTACGTCAAGAAGCTGCTGATACAACGCATTCACTACCTGTGGGCGGAACGCGAGGTACATGGTGCTCTCCCCACTGCGCCACAAAACCGACACAGAATGGGAGGCTACGAACGCGCCTTATATCCTTGACTCATTCAAACTACGTCAAGAAGCTGCTGATACAACGCATTCACTACCTGTGGGCGGAACGCGAGGTACATGGTGCTCTCCCCACTGCGCTACAAAACCGACACAGAATGGGAGGCTACGAACGCGCCTTATATCCTTGACTCATTCAAACTACGTCAAGAAGCTGCTGATACAACGCATTCACTACCTGTGGGCGGAACGCGAGGTACATGGTGCTCTCCCCACTGCGCCACAAAACCGACACAGAATGGGAGGCTACGAACGCGCCTTATATCCTTGACTCATTCAAACTACGTCAAGAAGCTGCTGATACAACGCATTCACTACCTGTGGGCGGAACGCGAGGTACATGGTGCTCTCCCCACTGCGCCACAATACCGACACAGAATGGGAGGCTACGAACGCGCCTTATATCCTTGACTCATTCAAACTACGTCAAGAAGCTGCTGATACAACGCATTCACTACCTGTGGGTGGAACGCGAGGTACATGGTGCTCTCCCCACTGCGCCACAAAACCGATACAGAATGGGAGGCTACGAACGCGCCTTATATCCTTGACTCATTCAAACTACGTCAAGAAGCTGCTGATACAACGCATTCACTACCTGTGGGCGGAACGCGAGGTACATGGTGCTCTCCCCACTGCGCCACAAAACCGACACAGAATGGGAGGCTACGAACGCGCCTTATATCCTTGACTCATTCAAACTACGTCAAGAAGCTGCTGATACAACGCATTCACTACCACCAACTCCCCAAACACTAAACGTTAACGCAATACACCCACCCCCTATGCGACACATTTACTCGAGTCCCCCTCGCGGGGAGATGGTCCCTTTTTTTTACGCAGGAAAAGTGGATGTAGAGAGTTTTGTCGCTCATCAATAGTACCCTGGTCTGTAAGCCCCCAGCCATCGTGATTATTAAAGGTCACAGTTTTGTAATGCAATGCTTGCGTAAAGCTTTGCAGCTGTCATGACTCTAGGCCCTCACTTAAACTGTAGCTCTCTTTTGTCACCACGGATATAAGCTATAAATAACTCATCTGGAACTCACCTGGAAAGCACGCGCAAGGATGCAGTGGATTGATCGTGGCAGATTCTTCAACGAAGACATGTTTAGCTAACAAAAGACAGGAATTTTTTCGAGGCTGCCCGTGGCTGCTCATACACATTTTGAGGCAGTACTGGCTGCACATGCTTTGCCTTACAACAGTGTGCATGGGAAGAGTTCCTTGTACAAAAGGAAAGTTTATGTTGTGGGTAACTGCTAGCCAAAAATGTTCTTCATCTTGATTTAGGCAGCAATTTTAAGGGTAGTTTGCTGATGCATTTTCAGAACTGTAATTCAAAATAGGTATGGCCTTGGGAGAACTCGGCAAGCGCTCCCAAATAATGAAAAGTAAGCTACCTCTGTCACTTAAAAGAAAAGTATACAACCAATGCAAGCTGCTTGTGATGGCAACATATTGAGCTGAAACTTGGCGCCTTACTAAACAAATGGAAAGCAAACTGGTCAGCTCGACGGGCCATGGAACTAATAATGTTAGGAATTACACTCAAGGACAAGAAACAAGCTACCTGGACCAGAGAACAAACTAGAGTAGATTATATCATAGTTTAAATAAAGAAAAAGAAATGGACTTGGGCTGGCCACATAGTGAGACGAACCCACAAGCGGTGGACAATTGTGATAACAGAGTGGATACCAGAGATACGACTAGAAAGAGAAGGCCATTAAATGGATGGAAGGACCAAATAAGACAAGTTAGAGGCAAGGAATGGACTTGGGCAGTGCAGGACAGAATTGGGTGGAAATCAGTGGGAGAGGCCTTCGTCCTGCAGCGGACCTAAGTAGGCTGCTGCTGCTGCTGATGATGGTTATGATTTTGCAGTGGCATGGCTGACACGTGAATATGCACTCAAAAATGCACACTGAAACATGCGCAAATACAACCCACTTCACTTTAATGCACAAATTTTTATCCCGTTTTCACCGGCTTGATGCGTGAGGCTGTCTTGCAGGCTGGCTTCCGTCAATAGTCTGTTTTTTTTTTTTTTTTTTTTTTGCAGATTTGTACAAATATACCAGTGCCATATTGCTAACTGTTTTCTTGCTCACCTAAAGCTTTCATGGCATTTCGTTATGTATTGACTTTTAGTCTTATTGCACATTGACTCGCCTAATTTATGCAGACGACGTTGCGCCAGTATGAAAATAAATTAGTGCAGCCTTAATTCTAGAGCTCACTTATCAAGCTTAAGCTTTACAAAGCTTAGCACATGCACTTTTTTTTTTGTACACCTTGGTGTACCACCTTCAATGGCTATATGTCCATAGATATATTGATAAATTTTAAGCCTTCAGGTTGTTGGTGCAGTAGTATGTACATATTTTGAATTGCCTGTGCTCACACGTCATTGCCTTTTCACTCTGCAGAACAATATCTGAAGACGGCAGTAAAGGTCACCTCCAAAGCCCAGGTAATCTATATTTTTTATCATCTTCATGGGGCCTCTTGAAATGATATGGACAAAAGTAAGAACGATGCATGTGCCGCAGTGCTCAATTCTCAAAGATGCATGTTGTTTTGCACTGTTCTGCAAAGTCGTTCATCTGGAGTTGAATGTTGTCCTTTAACGAAGTAACGGATGTAACGGTGTTGCAGTAATTCTCACAGTGGACATTGGGAGTGTTGTGCTGCCCACTAAAGCTGCTCGCTTGAAGCGCTCCTCGACAGATCTTTCTTGGGTTTTGGATACACGTCTGTGTGTTTTGGAGTTCAGTTAGAAAGTTTGATTAAAAGACCGTCCACACAAACGCCACTTGGGCTCGCGTTTTTTTGCAGGTGTGTGCGCTGCTCGTTGAAGGACTGGAAGCCGACGCTGCACTCACACGGCAAGGATGTTGCAGGGCGCTGTCTTTTCTGGAGGTGGGTTCTGTCCCTTCACAGTCATTTGTCGAAACCGGTCCACTCTGAGACCCTTTGTTTTACAATGCAGAAGGGTTGAGAGTTGAATCAGTACAGATTCACGGTAATGCAACAATGCGAGCTGACGGGACAAAGAGGAGGAGACAACACCAGCGCTGACTGACTGAAGTTTAAGTGCAGAGCACTTTAGGGGTTTACCTTGTAGCACTGGACCCAATTAGAGCCCCACGGCATACCGTCTTAATGGAGTTCCATCGTAGTGTCGTCCGTGTCCCACAGAGGCTTTGAAAACCAAGCGGTTTGTGCAGTCATAACCGTTCGAAAGTTGTAAACCACTAGCACTTGTCATACATCTCCCGGCTGTTTGGAGCAAAGAAAACTGCAGCCACATTTGAGGAAAAATGTACATAATTAACCGGCAGCGCCCACGTTCATCTAGTTCGGAACGCTTGTTGGGTTGTTTTTTACGATTGTAAGCGCAAAAAAGTGGCAGTGCAACGCCGGCACGTGCGGGAGAAAAAGCATGCGCAAAAAGAATAGAACTCCCGCTGGCGTAGTTTCAGGCAGGGGGCGCGCCTGCGAGGGCGGGAAATTTGAATTGCATTGGACAAACCTCTGTTCCATTCTTCATGAGAGGAGTGAGACAGGGTGGTGAAGAGTGTGATGGGTGGTAGCAGTGAGTGGATAACAGCGCTACAGCCCATTATGGCGGATAACTGCTCTGTACTTCCGACAGCTTTCACTTTGAATGAAACAGCTCTAATTTTTTAATTCAGTTGTTAGTCAGTGCCCAAGCTGTGTCCATCTCTTTGTCCTGTCGATTCGCGCTGTTGCATTACTGCGACCTTTTCTTACCCCCGTATTCTGAATCCCTCCTCCACTCAAAGTGCTTCCTCCACTCCGTCGAGTGGAGGATAGGGCAACACCTCCACTCGAGGTCTCCACGCGTTTCATAAACGTGGTGACGCCGACCCTCCGAGGAAATCCTTCGTTTGGAGGCACCCTCGAGATCGCACTTTTGGAGGAGCAGCGAAAGGCATCTGGGGCGAGGTTATTGCAAATTTTTTTATTCAAGACATGAAAGTACGCTTAAGAAGTATAACTTTTTAATGTTTTTATTTTTTGTTAAGTAATTATACCGGTATTTTAAGAAATAATAGTTTCTATGGTTGAGAGGAGCACGAAAATAACATGAACCAGGTGGACACAACTAGAAATAACTGTTTTCTGGTCTGGCCACACTGCACACACACTTCGGTAGCAGACGATAAATCTGTTTTGTTTTTGTGCACGCTGCTCCATGTCTTCACGTATCCCGTTGTGTCTCATGTTCTTTCTGATCATATCGATTACTATAAGTTTCAGGGCCCCCCCTCCGGATGACAGTCAAGATAACGATATGTCAGCGGAAGGGCTGGCGGTTTGCTTCCAAGCGTGATGAGCGCATATCATAGACTGGAATTGCCGACACAGTGAGCGCCTAATTATTTGTTCTTTTCGGTTCACGCCACTATCGGCAGCTCAAAGCCGACATAATGTTCAAATTACAAAGTAGTGCATGTGTAATTTTACAGGCACCACGGTGAACCCGGTAGAAATGTCCCCCTTCGACAGCACGCAAGCGCGAGGTAGCAGGCGAGCACAAAGCGACGGGCACTTGGAGAGGGGCGGAGCCTCGCAGCGCAGGCGGCTCGAAGAAAAAATAAAAAAAGAAAACTGGGCTTTGGAGCAGACGACACGCTCGCTCGCTTCCCTACGGCGATCGTCTGCTTCACACCTACTGTAAGCAGCTTACGGTAGCCGTGTCATAGGTTAGTCTGACACCTTCATTACAGAGCGATGACTTTCGGTACATGACAGCGACAACCTTGTCATTGCGAGGATAAAGACAAGTCCGCACAGATATCTCGGAGCTCGCCCGCCGTCGCAGAAAACATCACGACGCTTCGAATTACGAGTTCCAACCAACACCTGACGACGCGGCTTGTCGGCGGCGAAACGTTGACGAAGGCACCCATCACAACTTGAAATGTCCCGGCGCCATAACATCGCAGCGTAACCAGCAGCCGGAACGCAGGGAGCAGTGGGTGGCCTCGGTTGCTGGCGTTTGGCTCGGCAGCTCGGCGTTTGGCTCGGCAGCCACCTCGGCAGCTCCAGCAGTGACCGATTTGGTAAAGAGGCACCGCGACACGAATTCGCCCTTGCTGAAGTGCTCAAGCGTATTCAGCAAGTACCTTATGCACTGACATGGCAAATTCACGGTGCAGAAATACCCTGAACCTTCATTATATGCCTCGTCAATGCGGGATACATGCTCCGGAAAAGAGGCGAGCGAGCACAGCCTTCTCGAACCGAGAGGAGCGTAGGCGGCCATCTTGAAAATAGTACTGGAGGGCTGCTTCAAGGTAGCACAGACGACACCTTGGAGTTGCTCCTCCAAATCGTGAGCGGCTCCTCCAAATCGCCGAGCGGCTCCTCCGTTGGAGGAGACACTCGAGTGGAGGTTAGTTTATGAAAGCGAAACTCGCTTTCAAGGGTCCTCTCGAGCGGAGGCTCGAGTGGAGTAGGGACTCAGAATACGGGGGATAGTCTGTCAACGTAAAATGGTGGTGACAGGCGACCATTTGGGACTGAGCAGTAATGCAACATGATGATAAAGTTTTAACCTGAAGCTGAAGGGCTAAAGTAGTGGTGGGACCAGTGTTCTCACTTGAGTGGAATCTAAAGACTAGCGGTTGTAACACTTAGCACGATGGCAGTGGGGATGTATATGAGAGTTGGTGGCACACGTGGTGAGTGGGTGGCGGTGGCAATTCTGCACGCAGGCACACGAGTACATGGAGGAACTGGTGCACCTCTCCTACGCGGACGAAGTGGCCAAAGTGCGACAACAAGCCAAAGAAGCCCTCTTCTCCTTCGGTGAGTCATAGTACACTCGGATTATTTTTGTAGTTCGTATGTTAAGGGAAGTGCACGGGATAGAACACAAGGCCAGAAATGCAGAAGCGGGAGCAATACTCGGTTTCACAAGCTTACACAATTAGTGTGGCAATGTCTATGCAGAGTTAAAAGCAAGTCCATTCCACGTGCACGAAAGATCAGCATAGTCAGTTGGTCACTCAAGCCGTTATACAACAGAGTGCACAGTGGATGATGGTTAAAATTTTGTGAAATGAGGGCAGATACACCCAGTATTTCACACAAAATGCCCCACAGTGATTCTGTTTGTTTGCCTTACTTCAGTTGCTCATGTGAAAATCCGTTTGTTGGACAGGGTGAATTGCGTGTCATGAGGCACGACACCTTCCTTGTGACAATGTTGCGACTTATCTTGTTCCAGGAGAAGACGGGCGCAGGGAGTTCCAGCAGTCCCAGTTGGTTGCACACGGGTTCCAGGGTTTGACCGTCAAGTAGAGCTCCACTGATGCTGCGACTGTATGGCACCACCCACACGAACAAATCTGCGCCCGTTGAATGTCTCTATTTTGACCCCGACCGTCCCCCTCCCACCTGTGACCATATGTGCTCTCTAGTGATATAAGTTCTGGTGCTTAAAGACCAAACAAGCCAACCAATTTGCAGACCAAGGCCAAAATGTTGTTCTGTTGCAGCGGGCGCCGTTGCGTGTCAGTCCCCACACCAGAACCAGTCCCCCCCCCGAGTTCCTGTTGTTTATTGCTGCTGCTGCTGCTGTTGCTTCTGTAAATATAACTTCCAGTGAGAACCTTCTTTTAGTTTAGGCTTTTTACGTTTCTTTTACTTTTTAATGTGACACCTTGTTTCATCTCATTTTTTATTTTTCCGTTTCTAGGAATTCCAATGCTTTACCAGGGTGTCGCAGTGTCGCCACTCCTCGCTGAGGAATTTATTTTTCGAGTTTGCTTTTTTCTTTCACCTTTGCGAGAGGTTGGCAATATTGTTTGTTGTCAGGTGCAGCCCACCTGCCTCTTGCATATCAAGCGAGCGGTGCCGCGACGAAGGGATTCGCGAGCGGTGCACGAGCTTTCCAGCGTGCCATGTTGCCAGCGGGAACCGACAGTGCAATCGCTTCCAATTCGCCCGCGAAATAAACAAGGCGTCGTCCGCTAGTACTTTCCCGGGAACCACCCCTGCAGTCTAGTCAGCAAAGTTGGTTGTTATCATTCCAGAGGAAGGAGGAACGAGAAAGCATTGCAAATCTAAGCGCGTTCGAGCGTTTTCTTGTTTTTTTTTCTGTTGCTGCTAATGTGAGAGAAACATTTGCCAAATTCTCGAGACCAAGTGCTGGTTTTTAATAAACAAGTTATTGCATGAGCTCGTTGTCCGTTTCAATTTTTGCTGTCAAGCTAAAGTGATGTCGCTTGAAGCGTGCAACTACAGTGAAGTGTTTTAAGCGGGGACACATTTCTTAAAACTTGTCAGTCTTGCTGCTCTTTTTCCACTGATTTCAAGAGTGCCATTATTTTCTGAGTCAGTCAATAAGTTCCGAAGGTAAGTATAGATAAGTAGCCAATTTTTAAGTAATGATGGACAGAACAGTGTTGGTCATAAAACTGTAATCTTTATTTTTTCCGATACTATGAACCCTGGTGAATGCAGTAAGGGAAGCGGTTTTTCAATGCACCGCTTGGAACTAATTTTGCAGCTCATTAAACTTTGGTGTTTGAAATGGTTCCCAATTGCCACTGGCGCCACCAAGGTTTAGCGAGACTTAAAATTAGTTCCAAGCGGTGCATCAGAAAACCGCTTCCCTTATTGCATTCACCTGGGTTCATGGTAGTATCGGAATATAAGGATTACAGTTTTGTGACCAACACTGCTTTGTCTATTGCTCCTCCAAAAATGACTATCTCTAATTGTCTTGGGAACTAATTGATTGAGTCAAAGAATAACGTATTTAAAATCACTGGGAAAAAAGGTCTTTGGAACTAATTGATTGAATCAAAGAATAACGTATTTAAAATCGGTGGGAAAAAAGGAGCTAAACTGAGGAGCAAGTTTCTCAGAGTTTACTTACAAATTTAAAAGTTGTTTTAATAGTCATGTCCCCCCTTAACGTTTTTACAGGAGGAATAAACGTTTATTGTGCACACCACGATGTGCTCAGCCTCCCAAGTCCAGGAGGCCGCGAGTCCGAGCTGCGTCCAGAGCTCGTTGCACCAGGGCTTGCTGTCGCTCTGGTGCTGAGCTGGTCAGCTCGGACTCCCACTGCTCAGGGTTGGTGGATGGGATGGAGTTAGGGTGGTGAGGACAAGAGAAAACAAGGTGGTAAGTCGTGAGAGGTATGTGACAGTGCGGGCAGTTGTAGGGGAAAAGGGACGGCGAGATGTGGTGTAGGATGGGGTGATTATAGAAGGTTTCAGTTTGCAGGCGGCGATAAAGCGTGGCGTGGTGTGTTGGGAGGGAGGGGTGGGGCGGGGGGTATATTCTTCGTGTGTGCCTGTAGTGGGACAGTATGGCACTGAAGGTGGAATCAAGGGCAGGGAGCGTGTCTTCAGTGGTGGGAGGGTAGCAACCAGTGTCGGTCCTTGAAGTTGGGAGTGCCCGGTAGTGCAGATCGCGGGCTGCGGCATGAGCCGCTTCATTCCCAACCAGGCCGGCATGGCCAGGAGTCCATACAATGGTCACTTCTAGGTCCGGAGGTAGGTAGCGTAGCATGGGTAAGGCTTGCTGTGGGGCGAGACCGGCCTGGTAAAGGCGGCAGGCTTGCTGTGAATCGCTAATGATGGTGAGATAAGGCTGATTTCGATGTGTAGTAATGGCATGGGCGATGGCCAGGGCTTCGGCTTCGGGTGTAGGCATATTTCGGTAAGTTGCCGCAGTAAGGGTGTTGCCAGAAATGTCCAGGGTGACAAGCGTAGCCGGAGAATTGGGGGAGGGATGCGCAACGTCCGTGTAACGGGTCTGCGGGTCATTGCCGTAACGCTTCTCGAGGTGGCGTACTCGAGCTTCTCTTCGCGCCCGGTTGTAAATGGGGTGCATGTGCCTGGGTATGGGCGCTGTTCTGAGTTGTTGCCGAGTGGAAAGGGGGATGCGCTGTAGGTTAAGACGAGCAGGGGGCGGGGTTCGGCCTATATTATGAAGGACCTGACGGCCTGTGGGGGTGAGGGCAAGTCTTTGCAGCTGAGATACGCGCTGGGCTTCGATAAGTTCATTCAGGGTGTTGTGGAGGCCAAGTTTCATGAGTCGTTCGTTCGCGGTGTAAGTAGGCAGGCTGAGGGCTGATTTGTACGTCTTTCTTATGAGGGCGTCCAACTTGCTAGTCTCTTGGGGTTTCAGATTGACGAAGGGGGTCCCATAAGTGATACGGCTGGTGAGCAAGGCTTGTACGAGGTGACATGTGTCTGACTCTCGCAGTCCATATGAGGAGCCCCGGATACGGCGAATGAGATGCGTCAGCTGGGAGACTGTCTTGTGTAGCTGTGGTAGGAGAGCTGACCCGGATCCGTCTTGATGGAATGGAACTCCCAAGATGCGAAGCGTGGGAACTTGTGGGATGGAAGCACCGGATATGCTGACCTGGGGATCGGGAGTTGTGTTAGCTTTTCTTCCCCTAGTGCGAGCACGAAGAACGAGAAGGCCAGATTTAGTAGGTTCGCATGTTAGTCCTCTAGGTTGGAGATATTCCATTGTTGTGTCAATAGCTTGCTGTAGGCTGTCTTGCTGCTCACCGCTAGAGCCCCGGGTTGTCCAAATGGTGAGATCATCAGCATAGAACGCGTGGTGAATTCCAGGAATTTCTTGCAGCTTGGCCGGGAGGTGGAGCATGGCGATGTTAAAGAGTAAAGGTGAAATAACCGAACCCTGGGGTGTACCTTTGGCCGGGGTGGGGAAACAAGTTGAGGTGAGGGGGCCCAGGCGGAGAGTTGCTGTTCTGTCTCGCAAGAAGGCACTGACGAATTGAAAAGTTCGCAGTTTACATCCCGTGGTGTTTAAGTTATCTAGTATGGCCTGATGTGTAACATTGTCAAAGGCTCCCTTGACGTCTAATGTAAGAATGGTCTTCGGGGTGGGGGTGGTGCGGCTGAGGTGG
This sequence comes from Haemaphysalis longicornis, assembly GCF_048455015.1. Taxonomy (NCBI): domain Eukaryota; kingdom Metazoa; phylum Arthropoda; class Arachnida; order Ixodida; family Ixodidae; genus Haemaphysalis; species Haemaphysalis longicornis. The sequence goes on along the minus strand of NW_027526225.1, from coordinate 90,400,755 downwards.
TCAAGCACCTCTTCCTTGATCTGGATGAGCACATCTTGCGTGGAAAGGTGTTGGCGAAAACCAAACATGGTAAGAGGGTAGAGGTTCTGCTTTTCTAAGTGATCGGATAGGCGTTGATGAATCAGGTGTTCAAGAAGCTTTACGAGGCAAGAGGTCAGAGAGATTGGGCGGAGAGTGGTGGGGGTGAGGGGTTTGTTCGGCTTCGGGATGAGGGTGATGTCCGAATGTCGCCAATCTGCCGGGAGGGTTCCTGCTTGCCAGTGAGCATTGAAGAGAGTGAGGAGTTCCTGCAGGGTCTCCTCATCCAAGTTACGGAGTACGCAGTATGTGATGTTATCTTTCCCGGGCGTGGTATTGCGTGTGAGGCGGGCAAGCACTGCGGTGAGTTCCGTTAAGGTAAAAGGGGCATCGAGGTCTTCATTGGGACTACCGGTATAGTGGCTGACCGGAGGAGGGGGATAGGAACTTGGGTGGCCGAAGAGATGATGCTGGATCGACTCAAGAAGGCATTGCGAGGGGAGATCACTGTTCTTGATGAGGCGTTGTATCTTATGGTCGGTATGCCGCCGGGTATTAGTGGGATCGAGAAGAGAGCGAAGGAGGTGCCACGTCCTTTTTGAGTGTAACGTGCCCTGCAGTTGGTCGCAGAAGTTGCGCCAGTTCTGTCGTCGGAGTTCTTGTGCATACGTTTGGGCTTGCTGGGTGAGGAGAGCGATGCGTTTCTTCAATGTGCGGTTATGTTTTTGCCTCTGCCATCTTTTAGTGAGGCTTCGCCGGGCGTCCCAGATATGGGTGAGATGGGGGTCGGCAGCGGGCGTAGTATCGGTGAGTGCAATTTCCTGTGTGTGCTTTTTGACCCGTTGGTTAAGGGCTTGCGTCCAAGCAGTCAGATCTTGGGTAATGGAAGGAAGGGTATCTGTGTCTTGCCGGAAAGCGGGCCAATTTGTTAAACGAGCGGTGCCTTTCCTTATAAGTTTCTGTGTTAATGGAAGATGGATGGAGATGATGTGGTGGTCGCTACCGAGGGTTTCTTCTAGACATGTCCAAGTGAGGCCGGTGACGTTCCTTGCGAATGATAGATCGGGCGTTGTGTTTCGAGCCACGCTGTTGCCAATGCGAGTATTCATGGTGAGGTCATTGTAAAGGACGAGCTGATGGTTCTGCGTGGCCCGGAGAAGGGCTGTGCCTTTTTTGGAGGCCAGGGCATAGCCCCAGGAAGGATGTGGAGCATTAAAATCTCCGAGAAGTAGGAGCGGACAGTTTTTTGCAATTAACGTGGCTTCATGTAGTAGAGCTTCTAGGGTGGATAGGCTGCCGGTGGGGGGACTGTAGACGTTAAAGATGTAAATACTGGGGTGTTGGGGCCGATTGGAAATAAGCTCAACGAAAGTGTGGGGGATGTCTTGGGGAAGGCGATGTGACTGGGCCGGGTGTGTTTTGTGCACTAAAGTGGCGGTGCGGTGCTGTGGGTCGTCCGTAAATGCAGTGTATTGCTGCAGGTAGGGGACTGCGGCGTTTGATTCTTGAATGGCGATGACATCCGGGGGGTCTTGCAGGACGAAGAAAGCCAATTGGTGGCGCTTACTTGCGAAGGAGCGGCAGTTCCACTGTAATATGGAGAGCGAAGCTGACTGGGCGTTAGTCATAGTAGGGGTGATGCTTTATCTTCTTAGGCGGGTGGGTGGCGGCGAGGTTTTCTTTAATGCTAAGGATGGCCTGCTCTAGTTTGTTTTGTCGGTCTGTGAGCGCCTGTAGGCCTGTGCAAAGAGGCGCAAGAGTTTCCTTTTGGGTGTCAATCAGTTCTTTGATGAGCGTCGTAATTCTGGCGTCAATCACAGTGTGTAATTGTTCTACGGGTGGGGGCGGCGGCGGGGAGGGTGTGGGAGGAGGAGTGGCCACCAGGGCCTCTATCTTTTTAGTTAGATCGTCCAGTTGTGACTGAAAACTCTGCTGTTGCTGTTTGAGTTCAGCGATCGCCGAGGCGAGGGCAGGGGAGACGGGAGGAATGGATTGGGTGTTAGCTGTAGGTAGGGAGGGACGAGCAGTGGGAGGGGCCCGAGTGACGTCTGACCAGCTCACCTGAGATTGGGCAGTTGATGGCTTCCCGGTGACTGTCGCGGCTGATTGAAGGAGCAGCGGCGGGTATTCCTGGCTGGGAGAGGTTGGCAGGTAGGATGTCCCGGGAAAATTGGACCGGGAGGGTTTCCGCGGCGGTGTGGGGAGAAAGCGTTTAGGACAGTCCTTATGAGCAGTTGGGTGGGGTCCTTCGCAGAGTTTACAGTGGGGGGTGCACACGTGGTCAGGAGGGAGTGTTGGGATGCCACAGACAGGGCAGTGGGGCTGTTCTGGGTGGGGGCACACATCCTGACGGTGTCCCACTTCACCGCAACACTTGCAAGTTTGGATGGCACGGCGGTAGGGTCTACAGCGCACCATTTCGCAGTCGAACTTGACATAGTACGGTACCCGTGTGCCATTGAATGTCAGCAGAGCGGAGCGGGTCCGTCCCATGAGCCTGGCGTGAATCAGGTAGGGTCTATTGGTGGCAGTGTATTCTACAAGCTGGTCTTGCGTAATATCCTCTGGTAGGCCGTGGATGACGCCCCGGGAAGTTCCAGGGGGAGGTTTCATATACGCCGAGACTTGATACTGGGCGTCGCGGAGGGTTATAGTCGTTATGTGGGTGAGCCGGTCGGCAATGGCAGGGTCAGGGGTGCCGGCCACGATGAGATTGGTTTTAGACTGTGCCTGGAGGGTGACGAGGCACCGGAATTGGCAGTCGGTGATGTGGCTCGCAGCCGAGATGCTTCGCGCCAGTTCTTGGATGGGCCACGCGTCGACACGTAGACCGTCGTGTGGTCGCAGAACAGTGATGTAGTGGGTAGGTGGGAACCGGGGCGGCGGGATAATGCGCTTGGGAGCCTGGGGCTTGCTGGATAGCATGGCAGAGTCTTGGTTAGAAGGTACGTACTTTTGCTTCCGGGAGTTTATGACAGTGAGCCAGGGATTGGGGGCTGGAAGGGCACGGCCACTTTGAGGGTCGAAGTCCATGTCTGAGGTGACAGCTTCGTTGTTATTGCCTGCATCATGCTGCAGGGAAGGCTCTGGCGCTGACCCGTGGTGGTTGGTCGCATCGCAGCTCTCGTCGGCAGATGTGGACATGGTTGGCGTGGCACAGAGGCGCGCGCTCAGCGGCGGCGCGATGGCTGCCGTGCACGGCGGGGGCCGTGCACGCTAGGCCTGGTGGGGCGTCGGCGTGGTCGCAGAGTCTGAATGGCTTGTTGTGGCACCCGCTGGTCCGATCACGTCGATTGAGGGGTCAAAATGTTCCTCCGGCGTTCAGGAAGTCGTTGGAAGTGTCCAGCTGGTCGTGCACATCGAGCGATCGCAGATACAAAGCAGAAAGCCACGTTTTTACAGGATTTTTATTTTCGAAACTGAAAAAAGTTTGGGTATAGTCTCTTACCTGGGGGGAGAATACAAACAGCCGTAGTATTGAGGTTGAAATGGGACTATGCAGGTTGTTTGCCAAGCCAAATGTACACCACAATTTTCGATTACAAAATGTGGATCCACGTCGTGCAGATTGGCACCTATGCAAAGCTGAGAAATGAACTGGGTGTTTCTCCAACTTTTAATGTAGACAAAGCTGTTTGGCATTCTTTAGAGTTGAGTGAGAATCTTTACTGATGCAGTGACAGATTTGCTCAGCTATTTAAAGAGACGGTGCTTTATAGATCGAATTACTTCAGATGATCAGTTGTCATCAACACAGGCCTGCTGCCATCTCGTTCAACGCAGCACACATTATCAAATGGGTTAAAGTTGTCTCCTCCCCTTAAGTGTCTGCAAGAGTTCACGAATGGATGGGCGATGCAAAACCTATTTCCATGAAGGCGTGACCATGAAAGTTTCCCAACTTCTGCTTTTCTTTCATTTTTTTGTTTTTTAAATCTACCATGGCTGTTTTCTGCGACAGATTATGCTCTGTCTTTACCAAGTGGCCAGAAGACACCTGAATAAATCAGTAGTTTGGAATGCGCACATGAGATGCGGTGTGCTTTAGCTAGTGCCCTCGGAGGAGGAGGGTAAAAAAATCTGAGCACCAATATCCTGCAAAGAAAATGGGGACAAGAAGCTTGGTTGGCCCACCAAGGTCTCTGATGGGCAAGTTTATTGTCACACAGCACATTCCGTTTTACTCGGTGAGAATTTATTTACACAATGAGTTCTTCATGACACAGAGTGGCATCGCATCACTGCACAGCACTACACTGTGAAAGTACTAGAGCCACAACTTTGCGAGGCCTAACAAAGACGTCAGTAGGAGCGCGCATTCGATTCAATTTCCTCGGCCTCGACCACCACCGCGGCCGCCCCTGCCCTGCATGCCGCCTCTTCGGCCTTCTTCGCCTCGGCCGCCCCGGCCTCCAAAGGTGCCACCTGCGAGGCAAGAATATGCGCAGAAGATTCATCATCAACATCAGCCTATCCACGCCCGCTGCAGGGCAAAGGCCTCTCTCGTGGATCTCCAATTATCCCAGTCCTGTGCCAACTGCGACCAATTTATCCCCGCAAACTTCTTGATCTCATCTGCCCATCTAATTTTCTGCTGCCCCCTGCCACGCTTGCCTTCCCTAGGGATACACTCTGTTACCCTTAACGACCACCGGTTATCTTGCCTCCGCACACGGAGCAAGAATAAGATAGGAAGCGAAACTAGGCTTCCTAGCGCGGCCAGATAATGTCACAAGCGCTCGTCATACGTTAAACTAGCGGCATCTGCCGCGGGTAAAGAAACTGCGCGGCCGCCGCAATCGGCATTTCACTGCTGAGCCGCGGAATTAGTGCGGCCGCTATCGCTTCGTCCATCAGGTGCCGCTACCCTCTCCTTCGCCGTCGCAGCTATGAAGCTTTGCAGTCCGCTTTGCTTTCCATTGTGACATTATCTGATCGCTCGCTCTCGCTTGTTGCAATGGGCCGTCTCGCCTCCTATATATTCTTGCTCCGTGCCTCCACATTACATGCCCTGCCCACGCCCATTTCTTCTTCTTAATTTCTACTAGTATGTTTTTAACACGCGTTTGTTCCCGACCCACTCCACTCTCCTCTTTGTCCCTTAATGTTACACCTATCATCTTCCGTTCCACTGCTTGCTGAGTCGTCCTCAATTCAAGTTGAACCCTCTTAGAGAGCCTCCAAGTTTGTCCCGTAGGTGAGTATACCGGTGAGATGCAGCTGTCATACACTTTCTTCTTCAGGGGCAATGCTAGGCTGCCATTCATTATCTGAGAATGCCTGCCGAATGCACTCCACCCCATTCTTATCCTTCTAATTATCTCTGCCTCATGGTTGGGAACCGGGGTCACTACTTGGCCTAAGTAGATATATTCGCTTATCACTTCCACTGCCTCGCCACCTATCTCAAACCGCTGGAGATTAACGCCAGGAAACTGCTGAAACATCCACAGCCATTTGCAAAAAACTGGTAAGGAAGAATTCCTCGGGGCACTGCAGTCTGCTTACATGCTTTGATGGAAAAAGCATATGGCTCGGCACCCACTAGACTCACTATTGCTCCACTGCTAGCAACACGCTGAGATAGCATGGCGTTGATTTACTTTATTGAAATTATTATATATACATACTTCGGCACCAATTGCGACATTTTTTAGAGTGTTTGTAGGTGGCCAGTTTTTGTGCCAGACAACAAAGCCCGTTTTTGTGTGTGTGTGTGTGTACTGGCGCACTTTAGGGCTTTTACATCAATAAAAATTTTTCATCTCTGCTTGCTTCAGTGCAAGCTACTTCGTTCTCAGCAAGGTTCATCAGGCTTTCTCAGCGCTATGACTTTCCCTAGCCTTGTTTTATACCCCTGCTACACTGGCATCTGAATGTCATTCGACTCAAATGAGTGGTTTCGAATGCCATTCATAAACTGCCGTGCTCCGCTACACTTTCGATGGGATTTGAAAGCTTTAACAATCGCTCGCCGTGCTGCGTGGCGCTACTCCTGTCGAGTTCTGTTTTTACACAAAAATGCAAAAAATCAAATTTAGCAGCAGCCTTTGGCAGTAAAATGATATCATATTCTAAATGACGTAAGCTTTGACAGAGTTTTTGCTTAATTCTGAATCGCAATCGAAGTTGCTTTGTATTGTCTGGCCACACTGGTTTGTCGCTTACTGGCAGTAGTGTTGAGTATGGAATTATTACATCTCGATATCACGATTTAAGTGAATGAGAAGTAAACAAAAGTCCCACAATTAAGAATATTTTGTTTGCTTCAAGTACGCCAGTGTTGTATTTGTTTATGCTGACTCTGCGTGAAAGTGCTACAAATGGCGTTCGAGAGCCCCAAATGTCTCTCTGGGTGCTCATCTGGCCTTGAATGTCATTTGAGCCGAATGGCATTTCTAACCCCAGAGGAGCAGCACAACTTCGCAATTGAGTCAAATGACATTCGAACACTAGTGTAGCAGGGGTATTACAGTTTGCACATTAGTGACTGCACCTGTTTTGTTACCAAGAACTTTGCACAGCAGCCTTCAAGTGGTCTGGGTCTGAAATAAAAATGAAGCAAGTGCACTGACCCCTTCCTCCGCGACCACCACGTGCGCCGGGTCCACCACGCTTGCTGGAGTCGCCGCGTCCCCTGCCCTTGACTTGGATCTCCTCCTTGACCATGTCAATCACTTCGTCAGGTATGCGCAGGTACTTGATGGTGCTACCTCGGATGTAGCACTCGGGCATGCGCCAGAACTTGTCGCCATCCTGTACGGGGAAACGCATCCACTCGTAGCGAGATTTGCACCAAAGGCAGCAATGCAGAAAATACGAAGCTGGATCTGGATGGATTTTAACACAGTACCGCAGAGTTCCAAGCGAACGCTCACTCCCGAAACACTGCCCACCCCCACCTGTCAAGTGAAATATTCAATTTACTAAAAAAAAAAAAACCCGAAAGATTGCCCGTCCCCTGAAATTGATGGCTTTAGAGCTGATGAGCGAATGAAATAAACACAAAAAATTTATTCCTGTGTTGATGCAGCCACTTATTTGTCCTTTCTGAAAGTTCGCCCGTCCGGTATTTTTTCTTGATATCTCCGCAGTTGAGGTTGGTGGGCCACTTTTTTTTTAGTTCTTCGCACCTGACCCAAAAGATCGCCCATCCCACATTTTAAAATTTGATATCTCTGCACTTCGGGTGGGTGTTCTTTCGGGACTTCAGGGTAAGTTTTTTTTTTTTCAGTTTGAGCAGAAAAAACAGAGACGATGGAATCAATATGGCAGAGGCTCCAAGTTAATTTTACTGGAGTGAAGAGCATAAATATACGTGCATCCGTACCCATGTTGAAAAGGTATGCAGAGTGGCAATGAATGGCAAAGACCAATCTAAAAGTTTAGACTCATTCGCATGCAGGACTATGGAAGGGTAACTCCCACAAAGGGAGCAATTCTTTAAAAAAAAAAAGCTTTTCAATCAACTTTTGTTTTCAGCACTTCTGTTGGGTTCAAGCACTTCTCACACGACTAGTTGTCCACATTTCACATTGGTGCGGCTATGCAAAGAATTGTTTTGTTTGTGTGAGTTACCCTTTTGCGGTGCTGCATGGAATTAGCCTCAATTTTTAGATAGATATTTGCAATGCCCAGGCAACCGAACTTTGTGTACATGTGCAAGGATGCGTTTATAATGATTAAATTTGTCACGTCCTCTTTTTCTTTGTGCTCCGTCTACACATCACTTTTCCATTTGAGATGCAACACCTACTTGCCCAAGCTGTTCTGAGCATTCTCTTTAGGATGGTATCAAATTGACCGGCTAAGGTGCACAAAAGTAAGCAACAGCCGTTAACTTTCGCACAACTTCCCACACATGCCCATAAGTTCAGAAAGACAGAGCACTGTTCATACCCTGGAGGTGCAGATAACTTCTCTTAGATTGATGTTCATCCAATTGTCACAGCTGACTAAATGGCCGTTGTAGGTTTCTCCATTTTTGAGCTCTACAAGCTGAAACAAAAGGCAACGATCAGCGACAATGCGCACCAACAATCTACGTCGAAGCGCTCTCACCATAGGATGATTTTGGGCGGTCCGTAGCAGGGACAGCGGCAACTGCGGAGGACAGGTTGCAACTTAGATCACTTCTGTTCCAAGAGTAATGTGTGGAGGCAAGAAAAGTCCTCATTTTACGTGTACAGGCGAAAGAAAAACTCGCACTTACCATGTTGACACTTGTTTAGTAACGTGGGGACAAACGTGAAAGCTACGCACGGGCACACGCACCAAACAGAGGCGCCGGTCAAGTCAAGCCATTGGATTGACGCCACAACTTAAGCCATAGTCAAAGCCAAAGTTTATGTTTATTTACGAATGATTTACAAGATTTTTTTTCTTTTCGTACTATATAAAACAGTAAAATTTATTAAAAATGTTTTTTAAATGTAGTTATTGCTGACTGGAGATAACGATATTGTTACCCCAATTGCTCACTTGCTGGGAATAGCCTGGGATCTGTAACCACTGAAACTGAGTGAAACGCTTGAAGTTCTCTAAATTTGTGTGCAAATTTGTTTGTTTATGCTGTCTATGTACTCGAACTCGCGTATGAAGCTCCAAAAATGCTCCAAAAGCTTGGACGGTTGTGGCACTCCTGGGAATGCAGGCTGGCGTGTACGTGCATACTCCAGCATAATGTGCATATACTGCTCAACAGGGAGAATTCTTTATTGGAGTTGCCAAATAGATCTGCAAACCAAAATACTGTGACACGCTCATCGACATAATGCAACATAATGCAACACAGAAAAAAACCAAATGTCGTAGACGTACCATCTCATTGCAAGGGTGTGCACAGGCTAGAGGTAGTGTAACAGGCAGCGCCCTTAATATCTACGTTGTGTGGATAGATGACATAAAGCAACACCTGATTACCTATTCTGCCAGCCCCTCGAGCAGGGACGGCCGAGGAACTCGGGCGGCCAGATACTTATGGGGCAGCGAGTATGACCACGACCACAGGGATGGCTCCAGCAGCCTGGTCTCTGCAGAGTGTGTTCCTTGCTCTCGCGTTTGTACCATGGCAGGGCGCAAGCGCAGGTAGGTGCTCTTCATATTCGGACAGCCGCAACTGCTCCCGGGAACGCAATCGCATGCGCGCTCATGGCAAACACAAACGTCTTTGTTGTGGGTGCTGATAAATCTCGTCCACGAAAGGTCAGACTGTCACCTTCTTTGAGAAGCGAATGAGCTTTAGGTTCATACAACGCACCGGTGTTCACAATCTCATGTCCCCTAGTTGCCTAGGTAACATAGCCGATAAATCATGCGCTCGGATCACGTTCCGTTATTTTGCTTTTGCACAGGGAGTTTGCACAAAACAGCGTTGTTCAAAGAATAAAGGATGTACGTCGTATTCCAAGCGCGCTAATTTCGTCGGCCAGGTTGCATTGCTTGAGCATCGGTGTCCGCACCTGTTTATTGTTGTTCCTTTAATAGCAGCGTTCGAGACAGTGCTTGGAAAGGACCCGTGAATCTTGGAGTATGTTTGAGCACTTAACGCCGTCTCGGTGGTATCTCATCTGATGGACAAGGCGGCCTTTCCGTGACAAACTAGTGCTGAACTGGAGGTCGTTGTTCGCTGTCTTTGTCCGTGCCTGCCTCCTCTCCGTGGCGTGTTTTCAAACGCCGCGACCTTGCTCTTTGCTTATTACGCATTGTGGGGTTTTCCTCGCAAGCGGTTTCGCCTTGCGTAATAACGCTGACCGCTCCCACCGCGCGCGCCGTTTAATTCTCTTACCTTCGTATCTTTCATTGGCAGAAAAACAGCGCCCGTGCGTAAGAAGCAGCGCATCTTACGTGTGCTTCGGGCGAGTACGATGTCTAGCTTCTCCAAACTACAGTAACGTGAATTATGTGGATTATGGCAACCAGGGGAATCCCCAGAAGCAGCCTTTCTTTCTTCGGTTAGCACGAAACGCATCATTTTATCTGCACACTGAAACGTTGGGTCTCTGTAGTGCTTGTAATGCTCAACATTCGAAAGGGAAAAAAAAAAAAAATAAAACGTACGGTTCACGCAATAACGGAACTTTGTCATTGTGTAGCAACTAAAATATAAAAGGACGTCCGCATCCCCCTAGAGCTGCGAACCATGATATTGGTAGCCTGATTCTGAGCTCATGCAAGACCGATTCGTTGACCTGCTTCCTTGAATTGTTTGTGTGGTTCATGTCTTTGCGAATGGCACTACTGGTGACGCACTGATAACAGGCCCATTGTTCTGAGGCGCCAAACCATTGCAGCCACTGCAGCGCTTTATGCTGAACACCTATTTCCTTACAATGAAGTGCTGAAAGCAACTTTAAGCGATGTTAACGTGTGGATCTAGAACAGTCGTTTACATGCATTGTCAAAAAAAAAAAGCTGTACCGCTTGTGTGTTTTGAAGCCATGCGTTAATACCGGTGTAGTTAGTGCAAAGGATAGGGCATTAGCTCTAGAACCTGTACTTCGCAGAAACAAGACATTTTTGTGTTCTTAAATGTTTATGCATATTTTGCTTTGACTAGGTCTTAGTCAACAAAGCAGCTTTTTTTTTTACCTAGCCTTGGGTGAGATGGTTGTATGATAGCAATTTTTTTTCCTCACTTCACAAATTCGTCTCTAGCAAACCTTCCTTAGTTACGTTTTGAAGCTGGAATTAACACAGCCAACTGTGTTAATAATTCTGAAGAGAGACGAGATGAAAATTGCATTAAGGGAACACTAAAGCAAATCTTTCAGAATTTCATTTGTGGCTGCACTATGCAGTTTTAACTCGCTTAATTCTTCATTTTGTGCCGTAAAGGAAGCATAGTGTCTCGGGCTATTATGAGAGGTGAAATAAAATGAGGAACAACATTGGGAACCCTTTTGGCCTGCTCAAGAGCTGCCACAAAGTCATCTAACGAGTGAGCAGTATGTTACTGAGATTCTCCAGCCTATGCATTCATGTGCATTTGCTTTATTGTGGCCTGGCTATTTGTGAAAGTCTTATTAATCTGCCGTGCCTCACTACAATTTTGATGGCATTTGAAAGCTTTCACAATTGCTCACCGTGCTGTAGTGGCGCTGTTGTCACCCCGTTCCGTTTTCGTACAATAATACAACAAATTTAGGAGCAGTCTAAGGTAGTGAAATGATATCAAATTAGAAGAGACACCAGTTTGGACTCTAACGTGGTGGCTGTTTGCGTGGTTTTATTTTCTTTTTTGCAACTGACCCACTGGTTTTGAGAGTATGAAAATTAAATATGTTGATTTCATATTTTAAACAGATGAACACAAAGTTCCACAAACAAAAATATTTTGTTTTACGTACGGAAGTATTGTATTTTTTATTGCCGATCAAAGACTCTGCGTGCGGTAGTGCTAGAAATGGCATTTGAAATCCCAAATGTCTCTCTCTGTGGTCATTTGGCTCGAACGTCATTTGAGCCATTTGAAAACCTAGTGTAGCAGCACAACTTGTCATTTGAGTCAAATGACATTTGGTTCAAATGACATTCGGACGCTAGTGTAGCAGGCGTATTACTTTGTCAAAGGTAGTAGCGATGTCAAGTCCAAATGAGAAAAAAAAATTGAAGGGGCCATAAACACAGGGTACATCACTTGAATGCTGATGTGCCGTTAACATGCTCATAACTATGTTTATAGTGCTGCCCTGTATTATGTCACTGTAGCACCAAGTTCAACAGCTTTTTAATATTCCTTGTGTTTTTTTTTTATTCAAAGAAATATCTTCCATGGCTGGAGTGGAACTGAGTGAGGTAGCAAAGGCTAGTTCTTTTTTTTTAGTTGAACAAAGTTGCATTTTGTCTTCATGGCCTCTTTAAAGGAGCCATGAAGACACGAAATACAAGCTTGTTTTATTCGAAAGATTTCGAGTTTTATAATGCCCCCAGCGCTTGTCCGGATACAAATGATGCTTTAATCACTGATAAATTAATCAATTCAAGTTAAAATTTTGATTTTCCTGCTAAATCATGTGTTTTCGTGGTCTGCAATGACATCACAGGAACCGACCGCTCTGCAGCCTAGGGTACCTTGATTCACGCGTCCACCATACAGGATGGAGACATGTATACGTTGACGGCGTCATTGTAGGTCACTCACTCGCCGCCGAAGCAAGTCATTGTATCAAAACCATGCTGAAATTATCGCCGCAACGCGGTTTACTGGCGAAGTTTGAATCACCTTATCTGTTTCGCGTTTCCGGGTCTCGTGGGAAACGAAAGAACAACACGTTGAGCACGTTGACCCAATTGCGGTGGCACGGGACCATTCAAAGGGTGTCTCCACCCTGCACGGCGGCGCTGGCATCGAGGTACCCTACAGCGGTTCGCGTGTTTGTTTGTTACTGAACCTAGATGGAGCCACCATACCGTGGCAAGCCGTATTTAAACCTGGCTTGTTTTTGTTCGAGGAGAAAATAGTCATCTTGTGAAACATAGTGCTCGCTCGACAAATATGGTCACATAACACACCGTTGCTTGCAGCAATCGGCCAGTGTCGTCTGAGACTACCCCAAAGCCCCGCAATGCTGTGCAGCTATACCAAGCATAGTGCACACAGTACCAACAGCAGTACGCATCAGTACTTCTATGTTTACATGTGCTTTCGTAACTCCCACTGTTTGTCCAACCATTCTTATTGCTTTAAAGAGAATGTGCCTTAAATTTAAGCACAAATAGTTCGTTCTGCAAGCTTATAAGCTCGATTGATTAATTGTAGGGTTTAACATGCCGACGCAACGCAGGCGATGAGGTGCGCCGTAGTGGAGGGCTCCGGATTAATTTTGACCACCTGGGGATCTTTAACGTGCGCCGAAATCTCGTACACACGGGCGTTTTTGCTTTTCGCCTCCATCAGAAAAGCAGCCGTCGCAGCCGGGAATCGAACCCGCGACCTTGTGCTCAGCAGCGCAACGCCTTAGCCACTGAGCCACCGCGGCGGGTGCTTATAAGCTCAGCCTAATTTGTGTTTAGGCTTATAAGCTCAGCCTAATTTGTGTTTGCTTTTGGCGTGCCCGCCAACCGGACGTCATAGGTTCTGTTGCGGGAAATGAGCGAGTGGGTCGCATGGCCATCCCCTTTTTCCCTAATTATATAGCCCATTTGAGCGAAGTTTACGTTAAAACTGGTGTCAGTATGAATGATTCTAACAAGGCAGTATTTTGAATGAACCAAACTTGTGTTATGTCTTCATGGCTCCTTTAAGGGGGACTCACCTGCGAACATTCTTATGGGACGTTCTACTGCATGACCCACGGACTTAAAAACCATCGTGCACCAATACGAAAAGCTTTACTAATACATATCAGTGTTCGCAACGACCTAGTTTGCCTATTTTAGAGATATGCCACTTCTGTACTGAAATAAAAAAGTGAAACCCTTGTTTGCTAGACAGCTAGCGCCATCTTGTGAGAACTGGATAAACCAAGGTGTTTCTTGTTTGTTTTTATCTCAGTAAAGAGGTGATATATCTTTAAAAGAAGCAAATGAGGCCGTTAGGAACAGTTCTGTGAATTCGTGAACCCTTTTGTATCGGTACACGATGCTTTTTAATTTTATGGGTGATGAATTACTAAGTACCGTGGGAATGTGATCATGTGAGTCCCCCTTAAAGGGGCCACGCAGACAAACAAAAGTTTGGTTCATTCAAAAGATTGCCTCGTCAGAATCATACTGATGCCACTCTTTAACGTTAACTTCGCTCAAATAAGCTACATAATTAGGAAGAAAGGGAATGGCCATGCGACCCACTAGCTCATTTCCCGCAACAGAACCTATGATGTCATATGTGCCAGCTCTGCGATTGGCTGAGGCTGGCAAAAGCAAACACCAAATCAGGCAGACCTTATAAGCTTGCCGAACGAGCTATTTGCGCTTACATTTAGGGCCCATTCTATTTATAGCAGTAAGAATGGTGCGGTAAACAGTGGAAGTTAGGAAAACGCGCGTAAGCATAGAAGTACCGATGCGTGCTGCTGTTGGTTCTGCGCGCACTATGCTTGTTTTAGCTGCGCAGCACTGTGGCGCTGTGGGGTTGTCTCGGACGACACTGGCTGATTGGTGTAAGTGAAGATGTCTTACATGACCATGTAACACCATGTTTCACGAAGCGACTAGTTTCTACCTTAACAAAAACAACCCAGGTGCAAAAACGGTCAAAAACAAAGCAAAGGCAGAAAACGGTCCGCCGCGGTATGGTGGCGCCATCTAGGTTGACTGACGGTGAACAAAGCTCCCAGCAGCTGCTTGAAGACCTGTGATGTTATGGCAGTCGTGAAAACACGCGATTTGGTGGGCGAATCAAAATTTTAACTGAAATTGGTTGATTTCTCATGGTTGAATGAAACATCGTTTGCTGCCGGACAAGCGCTGGGGGCAGTCTTAAACACGAAATCTTTCGAATAAAACAAACTTGCATTTTGTATGCATGTCCCCTCAAGCTTCCCTCCCTTAATCAGTGGAGTGTAACCCTTCCCTTTTGTTGCAGAGCTGGACACAGCTGCCATGAGCCAGACGCTGGAGCCACGCATGGTGTTCCCCTTCCGGCGGTACGGGGACGTGACGCTGCTGCCGTTTGTGATCCCCCAGGGCACGCTCAGGGCCAGCTGGACCTTCAAGGCCAACATCAGCGCCTACTGCAGGCTGGACACCGTCCACCTGTGAGTGGCTGCGTGCACTGCTGCCGCCGCCAGAGGATCTCCCACCGCCATTTCACTCTTCACGGACGTGACGGGTGGAATTGATGCTCAATGTCACAGTCCTGCTCCCCATAACAAAGAGTGCGGGGTTATCCCACACCGCACGTTGAGGAGAAGCGGGCAGTGGATGAGAACTGGGATCACATACCTATCGTTGTCCCCCTGGTCATCGTGCCTCTTGAGGGGAACAAGTGATGTGACATTCGGTGGAGCCATGATCCCTCGCCTGTAGAAGAACAGTGGCGTCTCAGTGTTAGGGAGAGGAGGAGGCTCAAGAGGAGTGACCCACCATTGGGGCTTGGGATGAGCTCGAGGTCATGGATTCAGTCCCGGTTGCAGTGGCTATCCTTCTGATGCAGGTGCAAAATGAAAATGCCCGTCTGTAGGTGCTTCAACACACATTAAAATACCCAGGGGGTCTGAATGAATCCGTAGACTTCAACTACAGCGCACCTCGTAGCCTAGGTGTAGCCTCGGCGCATCAACCCCCTAATTTTGAAATTTTTTTTTGAGGATTGCATGTGTACGAGTGTAGCAACACCTGTCAGTAAGTTCATATTTTTTTTAATTATTCTGTTTATAGGGGAATAAACCTTGAATTTTTAATCAACAACCAGTGCTTGCTGAGAGGGCTGCTGGATGATCCATCAGGAGGAGGCATGATGAGGATATCACATGCACATGCCTATTTGAATCAGGAGCTTGAAGCAGGGCTTTCCTGAATGCATACTGTTTTCATCAATTAGATTGTAGGAGCACACATCTGCAAAGGGTCACCTCCCTGTTTGCTGCTTGGACGTATTTGTTGAATTTATCGCCCAGTTACATTGACTCTGAGCTTATTACGTTTTCAGGGAACAGTTATGTCTGGATGTATAGGTGGTATTCACTGAAAAGTGTAGCTGTAAATTTCTTCACTTGGCAACACTGGAAACGGCCACAGATATGGCTGAAGCGCCACGGACATGGCACGTCTTGTGCCACTGTGCTCGCACACCCTAGAAGAAGAAGAAAAAAAACACCGGCGTGCGTCGTCTGCTCCGTTTCAACCCGATTCTCAACAGTGGTGCCAACAGAGATGCTATTAAAATCGCACTCATATTGGAGTCGAGGCATTACTTTTCGTTTGGTGGGGTGTAGTTTGGAACGTCTAACACACATCATGTGCTTAATTAAACCGACATCCCATGGAGCCCGACGTAACCAGCAACAGTTCACTCACATGGTTGCCTGCATGCGTGCCTCGCCAGTGAATACAACCTATACGGAAGTACGAAATTTATCCGGAATACTAATTGCGCAAAACATACACAGAACGTATATGGAGGTTCCGCTCCTCTTTTCCTTCCATTCTACCCGTTACGTTCGCCTACTCTTTGCCATCTGTCCAGTGTGTGAGAAGGGAGGGCACACTGAGAGCACAGCGTGGTACCGTGCTGCCCTGTGCGCAGGTACCTGCAGTACGGTGGGATGCCCGTGCTGAGCCCACTGAATGCCAGCTTCCCCGACCACTTTGAGACGCGGCGGCAGCGGCTGCGCAGTTTGCTCTTCCGCACCGACTCCAAGCTGCACACCGTCAACGTCACCTCCCCCGACCCCGGACAGTGGTTCGCGGCCGCCTTTACGCTAGATCCCCACCAGCGGATTTTGCAGAAGGTGCCCCACCACTTTTGCTTGCAGCTGCTATTCGTGCTCAGAGTACTGTCTTTTTTGGGGGTGCTGAAATTCAAGCATACTTAAGGGGGCAGATGTCTCTTCAGGGCTGAAAAACGGTCAAAAAATCATTTTCTGAAAAATCGCATTTTCGGCATCCACGGCCATTTTTTTTTTTGTTCAGTCTGCAAATTTCTTCATCAAACGGCACCGTATTTTATTGTAAATAGTGTTTGAAAGTGCACTCTACAGCTCAGTTCGCGCAGAATTCAATGGTGAAACAGCACTTTTCTTGCAACGCGAAGCTAGCATTTTGCCATTGGATATCTCTGCACCCAGAGCAGGTACAGCCGTAAATTTTTTTGGCTTCTTAATACCTAAATGAGTGGAGAACACAATGTTGGAAACAAATTTTTTCAAATGGAGGCTTCGGAAATTTATTATTGTATTCAATTGACACCACCTGTGAGCCATTTCTGGCAGAGCGAGGCAGGAGTGAATTTCAGTCTGTTGTAAAAGTACCAAAAATAGCTAAATCAAAAAAGTTCTTCCATTGCTGTATTCTTTAGTCATTTGTTTGCCAAGCCACGGGGTAATTGCCATTCTGTATGGAGTGGTTATTTTGTAATTACGACCCAAAATAATGGCATTAATCATTAATTATCTCAAAAAATAATCAACTTGCAAAAATTTAATTGTAGATTTGAAATCAGCACAAAAAGCTTCATAATGCTCTGCAGTTTCATTAAAATTGATTAGTAAGTAAAAAAAATAGCTTAAGGCCACTCTTCCCCTTAAATATTTTAGGTTAAGTTTTGAAAACACTGCTGTGACAGTCTACAGGAATGAAGACTGAAAAAAACACGCGATACACCCCCACAACTTTTGTGCGCGTGCATCGTGTGCTTTTTCAGTCTTCGTTCCTGCAAACTTAGAGCAGTGTTTACAAAATTTAGGAATGCCAGCTAGTCCACAAGTGAGCTGTCGTTTTTTTAGGTTCAGGCTAAGTTTTTGCAAAAGAATGCGATTCAGGCAAGGTTTTTCAAATTTTGGATTTTGTTCCAGGTTCACACCGCAGTTCACTTAGTCTAAAAATTTGTTCAACATCAAATTACTAGACCACCCAAAAAATGAGTTTTTTTATTTTTTTGCATTTGTGGCGTGTGATTTAGTAGCTGTGATTTAACGTTGCACGAAGTCACAGTGGCCTGTGATTCAGTGTGATGTTCAGATTTTTCTACTGGTGGTCGGCGTAAGTGGCTGCTACACTAGATTTTTCAAGCCTTCAAACAACTGCATGCACTCAGTGTTCTTGTGGGAATTGAGTGACCACCGTGAGCAACAAATGAACACGGACACGTCTTTAACACCACACCTACCTGTGGTGCATTAATGGAAAACCTTGGGTGTGCTGAGAAAATAAATGTGCGGGTGGGCAACGCAGGACCTGTTCTCACCATGCGAGGTGTTCCTGTCGAGCTCGCTGACCCCATACCTGCTGCCCGAGGTCATCGACCTCCTGCCCACCCAGGCCACCTCCCTGCGCCTTGTGCGGCCTACCTACTTCAGGTGAAAACTCCATCCACTTGTGTCTCCAAACGCCCACGATAGGGAACAACACTCAGCCTGAATTAAAGCACCAAGATGTGCTCTGCTGGGTTCACACAAGCACTTAGGACAGAATTCCGTTGAGGGGTATTGCTCTAAAGAAGTGACTTCTTTGCTTAATTTACTCGAGCAACATTTCTTTTTTCTTCAGAAGGCGGCCCAGAACTCGTCAGTTGCTTTGCATTGCCGTCATGTTTGGTGCGCTGGAATAGCTGTACTTGCGGTAGCGGCGGTTATCATAAACAGGCTGCTGTACCTGTAGTGTGGTCTAATGTGCCTAGCTTCAGACAGGGGACAGTGAACATTTTTGTTTTTCAGCTTGCTCTTCAAGGACAACGTATAAGTCATATTTTGAATGATGAAGAAGGAATTACTCTAATGTAGTTCGCGTAGAAGAATTCGTCAGGAAAGCACTTAACTTGTGTTCGCCTGTTTCCGCTTTTAATTTCCTTGCCTCTGAAAGATTGCCTTTTATGAAGCCTCGCATGACTGCCAGTAACCGTGCATCTTCCGCTCCATCTGTGCTCGAATTAATAGCCTGGCAAAGCTTTGTTGCTACGCGCAGTGGGGCTGGCTGTTTGATTTACAGTCCCAGACCTACTGCAGATAGTCCGTGAATGTCCCCAGGTTTCCCGACGCCACTGAAATACAAGAAAAGTGAATGCCAGATTACTTCTCGGGGAAACCTGTGGTGACTCTGAGACTTGTAATCGCAGAGCCCCACTGTTCTTACGGATCCTTTTGAAACCGGGATCAACCCCATCTTCAACTGCCTTCTTTCCCTAAAGGTTTGCCTCGTCGCGGGAGCAGTGGAGCCTGGATTTCTTCCTGTCCGAGTGTAAATTGCAAGGCAACGGCACTGCCGACCCATGTCCGGTGGTTGTGCGAGCCACCGCCGACGTTCCCCCGTCGGCAGAAGAGGACGTGGACGTGGAGGTGTCGCGGCGGACGGCCACAGTCAACTGCTCCGCGTCCGAGGCGGGGGAGCCTTGCCGGGGGACCATGGTCCCCGCCGCAGAAGGCTGGAGCTACATTCTGGTCGAACCCACCGTCCCACTGGACGAAGAGGGCGATGCTCTGGAGTTCAAAATCCTTCTCTCGCCTCATGGTGAGTGCTTTCTGGCGGCGATATACCATTCCGAGATGGGTACGAGCCCGGCACTCCTGATGCGATTCAGAGTGGTGATTGAACGTGTTGATATTGTCACGTAGCCAAAGACGACGCAGTTGACTTGAAGATAAGACAAGTTTATTGGAGTGAACTTGTGCTCCCCTAAAAACTCAACGAATACACAGGCGGCGAAACAGCAGTCAACGAAGTGACGTGCGCAGACTGGTGTCGGCGAATCGAGTGCCGCGTTGTCTGCTCTGCAGGCATTTATCTTTCGGTGTGGGTGTTTCTTGAACCGTCGAATTACATCGAGGACACTGTAGATCAAAGAAGGCTATTCTAGGCTAGTGGCGTTAGGGCGAAACATTCTCCCTATCAAATGAGATAACCCGTCCGGCATAAGAAAAAAGGAATAGAATATGCACTTCGCTTGAGACACCGATAACGCAGCCCGGTACAGCCGGGTGGTAAAAACAGAACGTACACTAATCCAATGCGTGGTTTGCGGCAATATGCTGTGCCCCACTCCTAAACTGACCTAAGGGATTCGAAGCCACCCTGACTTACGGAAAGAATGCGTAGAATTGGGCTGCGAGTGCATTTTACTGAAGAGATACGAAGCCACCCTGATTTACGGAAAAAATACGTTGAGTTGAGGTACAAGTGCATTTTACTGAAACAATCAAACAAACAAAAACCAATGGGTCCTGAAAAAAGGAAACATTGCTGGGGCTCAAACCCAGGCCATTTGCTCTAAAACCCACTTCTGTATATGGGAATAAATACTGTATATGGGAACGGAATGTTGCTTCCTGGTGAGCCAGACATTTGCAAAACATTTGCAAGTGTTTGCCAAACCAGCCTTTGCGGCTGTTGCAGCAGACCATGCAACTGCTGCATTCACCGTGCCACTGCAGGAGTTGTGAACTATGACCCGCCACGGTGGCTCAGTGGCTAAGGCGTTGCGCTGCTGAGCACGAGGTCGCGGGTTCGATTCCCGGCCGCGGCAGCCGCTTTTCTAATGGAGGCGAAAAGCAAAAACGCCAGTGTGTACGAGATTTCGGTGCACGTTAAAGATACCCAGGTTGTCGAAATTAATCCGGAGCCCTCCACTACGGCGCGCCTCATCGCCTGCGTTGCGTCGGTGCGTTAAACCCTACAATCAATCAATCAATCAGTTGTGAACTATGGGTCCCTTTTATTGCGGAGTGGCGGAGTGGGCACTTCTAGGGGTGCCTATACGAGTTCAGCTCGAAAACATAGCTCTGTTTTAGGTGAAAAAAAAAGTTGTTACAGTAAAAGCTCGTTACAAGAGACTGTTACAAGAGACACTTGGTTATAAGAGACATTTGAATGAAGTCTGTTTGGTTAGTTTCCCTACATTCGCCATGTTAGCAACATTGCATGTAAGAGACCTTGGTTACTATAGACACATTTTCTGGGTCCCTTGAGTGTCTCTTGTAAGAACAAGGTTGTGCAGAGTGGTGGATACTGAGTCAGTATTGCCGCCAGGTGTCTCTCATTTGACAATCTTTCAACATGGCTATTTCTTTTTTTTTTACTTGGAAAAAAAGACAGGAATGAGAGGCTGTTTTTTTCTATAACTTTTCGGTGGAAGCTATCGGTCAGGACCCTTCAATGTTGTTCATGGGAAAGTATAAATATTTTTGAAATTGAAGTTTGTTGTTGTTTGCAAACTACACATCTTTGGAAACATTGTATTTGTTCCTAATGTTTCTTTACTGTACGCAATGCCATGTAAGCCGTGCCTTGAATCACCTAGGCTCTAGTCAAGTTGTTTTTAACAGTTTTTAGCCCAGGAATCCATGTATATCCATCTAGATATTTTTTAGTGAATAAACTGAACTGAACTAGAAGCATAGGTGTAGCTGCTTTTCTTGCTGTGATGAGAACCGTCGCTACACTGTATACCGTATTATAGCTGAACTGTGTTTACAATGGCCAAAAAATGTCTTTGGGGAGTGAAAAGGCACCAGTTTCATTTTGCCGGATTTCTTAGCTCTGAAAAGTGAGGCGCCATCACCCAAAGGCATAACCTCACAAGCCGTGCGTGGTTGATGTCCGCTTTCCTGTTTGCACTCGCTGACCCGGGTTCCCTGACCTGCCCTTTGGGGCTTGGCGGCCCCTAGATTGCAGGTCGGCCAATGCGAGCCCGTCTGTCGGGAAGGACAGGAGGAAGGACAACATGGAGATGTTGGGCACGATGCTGAGTGCCAATGCGACGACCCTGATGTCTGTCCTCAAGGAGTACCTCCAGGCGCCCAGCTTTTCAGACTCCTGCTGGCCCTCGCACGAGCTTACTGTGAGTTCTTCGCAAGTCGGACTCCCACCTGGTGGGCCTTTAGTTGTCATCATCATCATCGGCCTATCTATGCCCACTGCAGGGCAAAGGCCTCTCCCATGGATCTCCAATTATCCCGGTCCTGTGCTCACTGCGACCAATTTATCCCGGCAAACTTCTTGATCTCATCTGTCCATCTAACTTTCTGCTGTCCCCTTCCACACTTGCCTTCTCTAGGGATCCACTCTGTTACCCTTAATGACCAAGGGTTATTTTTCCTTCGCATTACATGCCCTACCCACGCCCATTTCTTCTTCTTAATTTCTACTAATGTGTCCCTAACACACGTTTGTTCCCTGACCCACTCCCGTCTCTCCTTGTCCCTTAACGTTACACCCATCATCTTCTGTTCCATTGCTCGCTGAGTCCTCAATTTAAGTTAAACCCTCTTAGTAAGCCTTTAGCTGTAGGCTTCTTTTAATACTGCTGTTAAGAAGTCACTGACAGGCTACAAAGGCAAAATACAGCTTTGGGCTCTGAAGACAAAATACAACTGTGTGAAATTCGAAAGAACTGGCCTTTGATAACTCACCTAGGTGTATTCCAGGCACAAAAGAAAACGTAAGAATAATTGACGAACTTAAATTTTGTGCTGCAGTCGCATAATATGGGCAGCAACAATGCATTTTAGGCCAGCACTAAAGGTTAGGTCCGGGTCCCATGAGTTACCCGCAGTTATATGCAATTGTCGTCAGCACTAAAAACATTGTTACATCGGTGTGTTAACTTCATGTTAGGATTCAAGTGATACAGTCAAACGAAACTTGAAGCCCCCCTACAGTCGCCCACTCGTGTTTCATGGGGGTGGCTTAGTTGGACAGCCACCAATCACACAAACAAGTATTCATGATGCCATAGAGGAATTGTTGGGAAGTGACCATTTCTTCATCTCTTTTGCTTAATGCCCCGATTATTCGTTCGAAGTTTGCGATGAAATTGGTGCCATCGTTATCGGGACAAAGCAGTCTTCCTAACGAACCAAGCTTGCATTCTGTCTTCATGGCCCCTTTAGTGCCAGGAGCATTGCTATGGTGCTTGGCAAAGGATTAGGTTTGTCCAGGAATGTGTGCTAATGAAAAGCTTCTCGTCCTGTTACTTCTGCTTCTAAAGAATGCAAGGAAAGGAATCGAGACCTGCTCCATGTCTACCGTATTTATTCGAATCTAAGCCGATAGTTTTTTTGAAATACTGATATATCAAACTCCAGGGTCGGCTTGGATTCGAGGATTTTGAAATACGCGCCAATTTCGAAGTGAAGTGGTGCACAGCTAGCGCCACCCAGAAAAGAAAGTATTGTAGCCATTACTAGACGAGCCAGTAGCCATTAAGGGCCATAGGCCGCCATTTTGAATTGTGCAGATAGTGGCCTGCGTGCTATAGTGCCTAGTACATTCTAGGCACTATATGCGTGCGGTGTGGCGTTTGATTTTGACAGCGCAAAAAGAAGCGGTGCCATTATAGTGCCGCTTTTAAAAGAAAAGTTGTTTTAGCTGCGGAATTGTCGTCGAACGTTCAAGCCGGGCGGGACTTCGGCGTGGATGAAAAAAATGTCCGTCGTTGGAGGACGCAACGGGAGAGGATATTTGCGTGCGCCGCAATGAGGTTGGCAATCACCGGACCACGAGAATGCCGTCACCATGAAATGGAGATGGCATTGGCTGACTTCGTTCAGACACAGCGAGCAGCTGCCCTTCCAGTAACGACGGAAGTGCTCCAGGCAAAAGCAAGGGAGCTTTTAAGGGAACGAGGCTTATCGCGGGCACTCTTCAAAGCCAGTCGGGGCTGGCTACAGAAATTCATGAAGCACTTCGGCTTTAGCCTCCGTCGTCGAACCTCAATCGCCCAGAAGTTGCCCGGTGATTTTGAAGAGAAACTGATTGAGTTCCAGCACCGCATCTTCATGTTCAATAAACGTGTTTTCTTTTTGTGAACGCTGACCTCGCCTTTTTGTTCGGCCTACATTCGAGGTAAGTTTTTTTTTTTTTTTTCGCGCCTTCGGACTTTCGGGGGTCGGCTTAGAATCGGGGCCGGCCTAAATTCGAATAAATACGGTAACTTGCGGAGGAGAATGTAACACCAATGCCCACCCCAATCACAGTTACGTTGATGGACATTGCTGCTGCACAAAAGTCTAGTCTTCAACTGACTAGGTGGGGATGTGTGTAGTCGTAGTGAAATTAGCATCTGCAGTGAAACTGCAGAGCTCCTGAAATGTTCTGCGAGATCAGCCTTCAGTTGCAAAGATTGTCGACAAATGGCGGTGTGTAGTGTTCGGTGGCAGCCCTTCTTGTTGCATAATGTGCCCAAGTCATAGTTTGAGTGAAATCTGGCTGTGGTCGGGCAGTCCAAGTGGCTGGCACTCCCTAAGGTAGCGTGCGAGCCATTTCTCGTTGCTGTTTCAGCATGTCAACATGCCGGGAACGTTTGAGTATGGCTACCGACTGGACGCTGGCCCGGAAAATTCAAACTTCACGTCGGACTTCAACCTGAGCCTGCACGAGCCAACGCTGGTCATGTTCCGGGTGTTTCCCGTCCTGGACTCCGGTGGGACCCTGTCCATCAACCTGCACCTGCCACATCCAGGCAAGGTCAGAAACCGCTTCTTTGTATTCTGAAGGCACCACCGGTGTTTCTTTAGATACTGCTGGAAATGTGGCATCTGTTATTAAAATGTAGCTACGAAGTTTCTAGTAGAGAGATAAGTGTCAAGATATTTTCTGACTGAGGTTTAAGGTTTACTTTTCTTGCCCCTGTAAGTGAACTGTTCTGCACTTTTAGGGACACTGAAGTGATTTGTAAACATTGCGGGATTACTAGCGCAAATTGTATCTGGAGTCTCTAGGCCATGTTTCGACCACTCTTCTCGCTGTGTTTACGCGACTTTGTTCAGTAGAAAAATCAATTCGAAAATTCTGTCCTCCTCTCTGCATCCTCTCCAATTTTCTACGACGTTTTGTATGATTTCAAAAAAAGGTGGCTTGGCTTGAATGGGCTAGTACTGCACAACTTGCCGACCCTCTGACAGAATTAGTTGGCTCAGCGTTAAGTCAGCTGGCGGCCGGCGGATCATCACAATTAGTTCGCTCAGTTGAAAACAAGCCATGGTACGTTTGTGCCTGGAAGAACGGGACTTTAGTTTGTCAGTTTGTAGACTGTATCAAGCTCCAAGTCAAAGTAGCTCCACACAAGCGCACATGCGATGCTTCGTTGACTGGTGCGCTAGTAGAAAGATCTAAAGCCAACTGAAAGCGGGGGAAGAGTCAGCAAAGTAATATTAGTACCAAGGAACTGGAACTTTTATTGTACAATTTAAAACCAGGATGCAGAAAGCGCGCGCTATTTTGCGCTCATGAACTAGCATAGTGGTCGGCAACACGACCACACATTGTGAACGCTTTTCCGTCTAAGGAATGGAGTCGCTAGACCTGAGATATTGTGGGAATTTGGGGGATGCTTACTGAAGAGCGCTATACAAGAAATAGTCATCTAAGCTCCCTATAGTGCTAAAACTAAATGAAAATGTAAACTGACTGTACGTTGTATACTACCTTTTATTTGCGCCCCTAGCATCCCTGGCCAGTGGCGTGTGGCCAAGTGGTCTGGAGCACTAGGTTTGTTATTTTGCAAGTCGCAAGATTGAGTCCCCGATAGTGCATGTTTTTTTTTTCTTTTAAGTTGATTTGTTTTTGGGTGATGTTTTTTACACTGAATAGCCAGTCTACGCAGTGCAAGCAAAAAAAGGAGCTTGACAAATTCACTTCAGTGCCCCTCTAATTAAATGCCAGACTACTGGCAATGTGGCATGCCCTAAAAGAACACCGTAGGTAGTGTTCACTGTCATGCAAGTTGAGTAGGCCACTGCCATGCCATGCCTATTTTCACCGGTTTTATCATTCCCCAGCCTGTCAGCCCAACGTAGTTGGGCGTCCCTAACGCATGTCCTGTAACTTCAACTGTAACGCTACGTACCCAGCATGGTAGGGACAGAAATACCAATCTGCCTGCACACGTAGCCGAGGTCACTGACCTGCCTCTTTTCAAAACTGTCATCAGTTGACCGGTTGGAGTCATCCCAGTTAATGCCTACACAGCCCGCGTTGCTTATGTCTTCTCCTCGTGTATTGTCCATTTTCAAGGGCCAATAATTAAATGGCCTTGTGGGCGCAGTGATGATGATGTTGATGACTGTGCTGAAGGGATTATACATGCAAAGTTATGCTATATATACTAGTTGCAGAGCTACGCTTCAGAATCCGGGCTGCGTGCATACCCCTGCTTCATTGTAGCTGAAAGACAAATGTATTGGCACGACGTCTAGTGCACCATAGAGTTTCATACCATAATAACCAGAGGGGAAACTGCCGCTAGTGTCAACGCAAACTCCGAGGTGGCGCTTACGATTTGATGGGAATGATGGGTAGTTCTGGAACCGGAGTGTGTAGGATCGAAACGGTCCTACGGCTGCGCAAATTGTGTTTTTTGGCAAAAAAACTCTGATTGCCCGGTTCGCTGTTTACAAATTGCATGATGAACAAGAAAGCTAGTGACGAAAGACTGGTTTTGTACGAAATAAAACAGCGTGTTTAAATAAAAAGCAGACGCGGAGTCGAGGAGCTTTGTGGAGTAGGTTTGCCATTTGCTGCCAACTACAGCGGGACATGGACTTCTTTAAAACTATTAGATGCGACGCTGAGAGCATTTCTTGTCGGCGGCCCTGTCCTTCCTGCGTGCGTCCGTCGTCGTCGGCGTCCGCACTCTCCTCCGCTCACCCCCTCTCCTCTCTGATAGCGAACTCTCTCTCGCGAGGGGCATTGAATTGAATTCGATTGGATTGGCTTAGATTGGATTTGGATTGGATTGAATTAAAGTGGATTGTGTTGGATTGTATTGCGTCATAGCTGCGGCAGGCGCACTGGCGCCGGCGTGTGCCCAGGTGAGAGCAAACACTCTCTCTCAACATCTGCAGGTGTGCGGCCCAGCGCGCTCTCACTCCGCTGGTGGGCAGCGCTGCGCGCGTTGCTGCGCATGTGCAGTACTCTCTCTTTCCGCGGTCTCCTCTCCTTCGGGCACGCTGCGCATATAACCGGTGTGCCGCTCTCCGGCGGCCTTTCGGTCGACGGTTACTCTCCGCTTGCGCTTGAACCTCCCTCAGCGTCGCATCACACCAGGGTTCCCGCGAGGGGAGGTGGGCGTAATTTTTTTGTAAAAGTTTTGGCGCTTGTAGTTTTTAATATTAAGAAAAGTTTTTTGCCCCTAAAAAAATCTATTATTTTTGGCGAAGTTATTCTAACCTGAATTAGTGACATTCGTCAAGCTGCGATCCTATCAGCCGCTGGTACTGCTGGTCTACATTGTAGGAGCCGGCGTTTGCGCGAAAATTGTGGCAGTTCCAAGCAGCTCGCAACTGTCGTCAGCTTCGAAAATACATTGCTGTTCCGAATAAGCAGCACCGCAACTCCTAATTCGCAGGCAACTTCGCCGCATACAGCGCCGTCATTTGTGTTTTCGTGCTCGCTGTGCCGGCAGTGAATTCATAACCCACCCCATCCTCAACTCTGCTTATAAAACATTTCCACTCAGGGCGGCGTCAATGCGCATTCGGCATTCAGTTCAAGGAGAAACGTATTTTCGAACGCTTCTTTCAGCACACCGCATATGCAAATGCGTTCATGCAAGTCCAAAATGAAAACGAACTGGCTTCACGTTTCAATCCATAATAACTTCTACAAGCCATCAAGCGCCAATCCCAATCCAGAACTACCCACCATGCTCATCGCGGCAGATGATCGCAGCGCCAGATTCCTCTCCAGTTGTTATTGTATGAAACTCTATGTAGCGAACAGCGTGCTCCTGCGGGAGGACGTGCTTGCTATGTTGGAATTGTCACTTGCAACGATTTAATGGGTATCTAGAGTGTGCGCGATTTTTTTTAAAAACCTTCTCGGCTTGTGCCGGAGTGAAGTGACTTGTTCGCCCCTGTATCACAAGAAGCAAGTGTTACACTTACGACGAAGAGGAGGCAGTCGACGGCCTTTTAATTTTGCGCTTCAGCCTCAAACGATGTGTTAGTTCGTTAGTTCAGAGGATGTGTTTGCTCGAAACCATTTCTTGATTTTCTTGAAGTTGAATAAAATGTACGTGTGCATCCAACCAGGTATTTTAATTCAGGGCGTTGTGTGCTGCTATGCTTTTACTATGGTGCGTACTTGCCGTATTTATTCAAATCTAGGCCGGCCCCGACTCTAAGCTGACTCCTGAAAGTCCAAAGCCACGAAAAAAAGAAACTTACCTCGAATGTAGGCCGAACAAAAAGGCGAGGTCAGCGTTCACAAAAAGAAAATACGTTTATTGAACATGAAGATGTGGTGCTGGAACTCAATCAGTTTCTCTTCAAAATCACCAGGCAACTTCTGCTTGATTGAGGTTCGACGACGGAGGCTAAAGCCGAAGCGCTTTATGAATTTCTGTAGCCAGCCCCGACTGGCTTTGAAGTGTGCCCGCGATAAGCCTCGTTCCCTTAAAAGTTCCCTTGCTTTTGCCTGGAGCACTTTACTGGAAAGGTAGGTGCTCACTGCGTCCGAACGAAGCCAGCCAATGCCATCTCTATTTCGTGGTGACGGCCTTCTTGTGGTCCGTTGAATGCCATCCTCGTTGCGGCACACGCAAATACCCTCTCCTGTTGCGTCCTCCAACGACGGACATTTTTTTCATCCGCGCCGAAGTCCCGCCCGGCTTGAACGTTCGACGACAACTCCGCGTCTAAAACAACTTTTCTTTTAAAAGCGGCACTATAATGGCACCGCTTGTTTGGTGCCATTGCGCTGTCAAAACCAAACGCCACACCGCACACAGGTCACTATCTGCACAGTTCAAAATGGCGGCATCGCCCCCAGCCCTTAAGTGGCTACTGACTCGTCTAGTAATGGCTACAATACTTTCTTTTCTGGGTGGCGCTAGCTGCGCGCCACTTCCCTCAATTTCACTTGGAAATTGGCGTGTGTTTCAAAATCCTCGAATCCAAGCCGACCCTGGAGTTCGATATATCAGTATTTCAAAAAAGCTGTCGGCTTAGATTCGAATAAATACGGTAGGTAAAATGATAATTGTATCATGTTATGCTTGTTTTTCATTCCATAATGGCACCAAGGCTTTTGTTGGTGGTTGTCTGGGCACTCGTAAAAGCTCTAGGCACGCTTCTGGCAGGTGGGCTAACAGGCAACTCGCTTCGCAAAACATTCAACAGATGGCGCCATAAGCTTTACCATGTTGCGACGAAAAAACTTTGCACTGTTACAAAGTAAACTAACAGATTGTGCCACGTTGTTAAGCCTTGCATCGGAGCGACTAAAACCCGACTACCCATAACAAGAAAGCAAATTAAAAGAGCGCTGTTGTTGTCATTCTCGCTGTGGTTGCGCTGTCCACTACAAGTTTTGTAGGTAAAGTAAAAGGCCGCGCAGCAAATTGACATTGTTTAACCCCCATCTAACGTCCCGCCGCACCAAGATTGGCGCACAGAGAGTGGCAAGGAACGGAAGTGGGGAGCAGGCAAATTGTTTTGTCGTATGCGCCGAGTGCACAACCAGTGGCTCCTTCGGCCGTGATGGTTTGCTCAGTAGGTTTTAGTTTTCCTGCTAGACCCCACCACTGTCTCACTTGCTTGTGGTCTCCATTTTTACACCATGCGAAACGTCATGAAATGGCGCGAAGGATGAAATGCGTTTTTCAATCGATAATTTCTCGGCAATTAAGCATCTTTCGCCGCCGGATCAGTGCTGAGAGGTCTTTGGGGCAGTTCAACTTTCATCTGAGCCCAACTTGCTATTTGCCTTCAGTGCTCCTCTAAATTAGGAAATGTTTACTTATGTTTCCACGGTTCTTCCATTTATGACTGACGGCAGCAGCTGCGAGCACGTGAATACCATTTCAGATTTCTGTCAACAGAGTGCACGTTAACCCGCTTGCTTTTTGCTTGCCCCTATTTGCCACCGGAGCAGTGGACAGGTTTTTGATACATACGGCCTATGGGGAGTTTTGAAACTGGGGTGTACACTGAGTAACTCTGGTTTAACTCTGGTTGCATGCGGGCTCTTTCGTGCACTGCTTCTGTTGCCTGAAGCCATGGCTGTGCTGAAAACGCAGGACAACCTGCCCACCAATGTGAGTGTCCAAGTGGTCCTGGCCTATGGGACGCGGCCTGTGCTGAGTCCGGACCGGCGGTCGTGGGCCTGGGGGAGCCGGTTCCAGCTGAACACGAGCAGCGAGCTCCACTCCACGGCCCAGCGGCACGTTCCGTACCCAGAGTTTGGGCTCTGGTTCCTTGGCCTGCTGCCCCTGTGCTACCTTGACGAGGGTAGGAATGGCAGGTGAGGAGGGCCCTTTTAGTGCTTGATAAGGGCTCGATGAGAGCACTGGTATTCCCAAAATTGAGTCGCAGGGCACAACTGGGGTGTGATGAGAGCAAGCGTTCCATATGTGCAGGGATGGAACACCAGGCATGTTTTCTGTTCTGCACTAATAAATTTCTTCTCTCGTATTTCTTAATAACTTTTACCCTGAAAGTAAGAGCACAGAAAGAAAGAGTGGATAGATATCTCTTTGAAGGCTAAGGGGGAGGCAAAAGTTTTATTGAGCAAACAAAAAAAATAAAATAAAGGTTTGTGGCATAGTTATAATGAAAGTAAGAAAAGAAGCGAAATCTAAATGTGATGCACTAGAACAGATCTGTGACCTTTCTCTCAAGCTGAAAAATCAGATTCCAAACAGATGAGCAGCGTTCTTGTGGGGAGTCTTTGCTGAATTTCTTAGCCCCATCTCCTGACAAATTTTCGGCAGAGAACTTTCTCGCTTTCTAGACCCTGTGGTGTTCTTGATGTTGATGTTGCTCTAACAAATGACACTGTTAAAATTTCAAATGCGTTTAACAGTGGTACAGGCAATGCTGAAACTGCCTTCTTCATGTCGGGTCTATGCTGTTTTACTATGCTGTTTTACTACAATTAGGGCTTCGTCCCTAATTGTAGCCACTGTTTCGTTGCACCAACTTGGTAATGACTCTTCATCCCACCATTCACTACGGGGGAAGTACGTGAGAAATGGCGTGATGGCATCTTTCTTGTGAGGGGATGCGCAAGTACACACAGAAGCATGCTTATGGTATTGTAACAAAGAGGATAAAAGAAGCACAGCGACGGTGGGTGGCTAGCAGTTGTTGATCGTGTGGTGTGGTGGCCTCCTCCCCCTCCTGCCCAGCGATCCTGGCTGGGTGCCCTGTGAGGCCGACGCAGTGCAGCTGGAGCTGTCCATCAACTCGACGGCGTGCATCAACAACAAGTGCGGCCTGTTTGGCCGCTGCTTCCAGTACATCAGCGGGGGCATGATCTTCAGCAGCTGCTACTGCACCTCTGGTACGGGTTACCCCATTCGCAACATTCGCCTTCCCTTTGTGAAAAATGGGAATCTTCGAAGTGTTAGATAAGGGGAAATACCGCATTTACTCGTCTTCATTTTGTGAAAGTGTAGCAGCTTTTGAAGCGTTAGATGAAGGGAAATTTCGTATTTACTCGCATAATTTGTGCCCTCACATAATTTGTGCCCTCACACGAACATGCGGGCACACTGGTCTTAAACCAAAAAAGTTCTTTTGCAGTTATGATGATGAAAATTGAGACATTTGTAGTTTTTCACTCTGATTGTATATATAACGTTTGTTTTTGTATAAAATGGCTACATTCAAAATTAAATCTCGGTGATACGAATTCGGTTGATACGAATTTCGTTGTGATACGAATTTTTAAAATTCCCCGGCGAAAATGCATTGTATGCAATGTAAAAAAATTCGGTTGATCCGTACGCATTTATCACCTGGTGCGGGTGATACGAACACGGGAGCCGCGAGCAGACGACTGCGGCGTGGACGGGAGGCGGGAGTGTTGGTGTGGCCGTGCGCCCTTGGTTGCGCGCGGGCACAAAAGCATGGAGCGTGAACCGCATGGAGCGTTTTCTGCTCGCGAAAACGCGCCGCGCACGCCACAGGCGCGCTGACCCTGCCGCGTAACCACCTGCACGCGCCGCGGCCGGCGGCGGCAACATGGCGGCAGCTTCGGCCGCGAAGTGGTGTCGCGAAGCTCGAAGCTCGGGCGCGAAGCTCGAGCGACCGCTTCTAAGCGCTCTCTAAAATATCGCTCAAGGCACGAACGAAATTGCTTGAGCGGTACAGGAGCTTATAATGTAGGTGAAAACGGTACTATAAAACATCATCCGCGCCGGTAGTGAAAGCGCCCATTCAATATCTGCTGGGGTGTTAGGCCTAAACATCTCCGGCGGGGCGGGCCACCGGGCTGTCCGGAGCGTTTTCAAACTGCCGCCATGAAGAGCGCACCTCGCCATTGGCGCAAGTCGGCAGGCTCCTCCCACTGCCGCGCGCATCGGGCGTCATTTTCCGAGCGAGGTAGCATTTGTCGCGGGGGCGAAATCGTCATCGCGGGCGTGAAAATAATGCGCGCGCAACGCCGACGTGCACGAATCGCATGCGGTTCGCGTGCGCACGTCGCGTCGAAGGTGAGCACGCGTTCTTTTGACTCTCGCGTTGACGATTCGGGCCGGCACCGCGGCGCCAGCCTCTGCTGGGGTGGTACCTCTGCCCACGGCCGGGCTAGAGCATCGCCTCCTTTAACTAGTTAAAGGTGGCGATGGCTAGAGCGGCCGCGTGCGCACGTTGTTATCGACACAGCGGTGCGTCGCCGCCCTACCCCCCGCCGTGCTCAGCCTTGGTTGCCGCCAACGGCAGTGAGAGGAGCCTCATGAGTCATGACTTGCGCCAATGGGGAGACGTGTGCCTCATGGCGGCAATTTCGAAGCGCTCGCAGCCGCTTGCTGGGCCACCTCCGCGGCGCATATTTGGCGCGGATGATATTTTATAGCGCAGTTTTCTCCCACTTTATGGGCTCTTCCCCGCATGAGCAATTGAGTTTACACCTTGAGCTGTGTTTTAACAGAAGGTTACAAGCGGTCGCTGAACTACATGCACCTCTTCAGGGCAACAGCCGACGCCATGTTGCCGCCGCATGTCACATGCGCGGCACTATTCCATTTTTTCTCGTTTTCTGATGATACGAATTTTCGGGTGATACGAATATTTTTGCCGCCCCTTGAGATTCGTATGACCGAGATTCCACTGTATTACGATTTTATTTGATTTTTTGACAGCTTTTGTGGAAAAGCTGCTGGAGTGATGCAGCTGAACAAGGTACCAGTGAACTATGCAAAAATCAAGGAGTGCAATAAGACTAACAGTATCACTCTATCTGGTCTGTAGCAGAAGTTGTGATTGTGTGAAGTTTGGGCTTGGAAGGCAAAACTGGTTTTGCTGGTTCCCACCTTTGAAGATCAAACTTCAAATGGCCATAACTTCTGCCAAAGCAGGCAGTTTCCAAAAATCGACTTTTTTCAGTGATTTCCGCGACCCGATCCCCACGTCCCCACTTAACCCCCCTGGCTGTGACTCAAACATCTATGGCATCTCTAGAGCTGTTGAGTGGCCGGAAACCTTTGTATGGCTACCTGTGGCACGAAGTCTATTGGAACCGAAACCCTGGTTATGGGTATGGGTGATCGTAATTGGGAACGAGGACTTCTTGAATGAAGGCTGGGAAGGGAGTTGAAGGCGTGCCCCTTCCCTCAGGCTACCGGGGCTGGGGCTGCACGGACAACAAGGAGGCACGCCACTACGGCCACATGCTGGTGGAGCTCCTGCTGCTGACGCTCAGCAACCTGTTCCTGGTGCCGGCCATCGTACTGGCCTTCTACCGCCAGCACTTCCTCGAGGGGCTCGTCTACTTCACCACCATGTGCGCCTCCGCGGTGAGTGACAATATGGTCATGGGGGGGCACTGCCTGCCTCGGCTATCGTGCAAGGCTAGATTATTACCTCGAGATTGGTCTGTGTTTGCGTGGCTTCTTGATGAGCTTGCAATGCAGTTTCATGCAACGAATTTCAGTTCTGTAGGACCGTTTTTCAACAATTGGAATATTACAGAAGTCGCTGAACGCTCTGTTTCACGTCGTAATTGCTGTGAAGTGGAAGTCAATGCAGTTGTTTCTCCAAGCCAGAGCTAGCTTACTGGAATAAGTTCAATGTTGCACCATTCCACATGTTACGGGCATTTCAGTATGGCCACAGGGCTCTGAATACAGTGAAACCCCGCTGACACCCCTTGGTCTTACAACGGATCACCACGGTCTTGGCAAACTCCCCATAAAAACAGTGCATTAAAAACCCCGACGATGTGATGCTTGGGTGCATGTTGGTCCCCTTCTTACGACGGACCCTGGCGGAAATAAACTGGCACTTTTCCCATCTTTTACACCGCTTCCCTGACTCGTCTCGACCTTTCGTTAGTCTTAACCCCGTTTGACACTCCTTGATGTACAAAGGTCCGCAGGCGGGCCAGCCCACTTGCTGAAGAGACACAAGCAAGCAGGCGGTAGTTGACCTTAGACGGCCCCTTGCGGAAGCAGAAACACCAACGTGCCAAACGTGATAAGTCAAAGTCCAGGTGGACGACTGACCGCAAATTTGAAGTTCCCATCGAGCCGACGAACGTGAAAACACATATAACATAACCTCAAACAATGACCGAACACTCGCTTTCTTTGCCCGCTCTATCCAAGTTTCTTCCTTTCACGACGCTTGCTCTCCCCCTTTCTCTGCTCTCTGCTTATCAGTGTCTTTCAAAGCAGGGTTGTCGCTCTGCTCCTTTTTTTGCCGCCTTTGTTCCATCGCCGCCTTGTACTATCGTTCGTTTCGCTTAGCCTTGGCAGTTTCACACTCTCGCCTTTTCCCCTCACAGTTTGCTCGTCCACATCGGCCTTATCTCGCGCGCGCGAGGCGCAAGGCTTGTGGGCTATAAATAGCGCAGGGCGGCACAGGGTTAAAATAAGTTCTTAGCCCACCTGTCGTGTGAGACCGTCAACTAGGCTGGCATTACCCGTACCGCGATCATACGACACCCCGGTTACATGACGCTTTCGCGCATTCCCTTGAAAGTCGTATCATTGGGGTTTCACTGTAGCGCAGACTCTATTGTTTTGCTGCCGGTGATGAGACGTTACTCCTCCCCCCTTTGCAGTTCTACCACGCCTGCGACGCGGACCTGTCGCCCGTGTGCATCCTGCGGCCGAGCGTGCTGCAGTACTGTGACTTCCTGACGGCCGTGGTGTCGCTGTGGGTGACCCTGCTGTGCCTGGCCGAGGTGCCCACGCCCCTGCGCACCCTGGTGTCCACCTTCGGCACCCTGCTGATCGCCATCGCGGTGGAGAACGACCGCACGGGCTTCCTGGTCATCGCGCTGCCCACGGGCCTCGGCCTCACCCTCGTCTTCGTCTCCTGGGTGAGTCCTAGCGAGTCCTAGCTGGGTGGGTCCTAGCTGTGGCGCTGGCCCTCGTGCAGACGAAAGCTGCAGTAATCGTAACTAACTCGTAGGAAGCGTGCACTAGCTTCAGGTGGTGTTGGGTGGCACCCGCAGCACATCTCGTGCTCTCGACTAAACTGTCCGATAGAAGAGTAAAGATTGTGTGGGCGCCTGCACATTCCTCCATGAAGGGCAATGAATTGGCCCACCAATAGGCCCGGGAACTTGCCGACCAGTCCTCGGAGGACATGGAGAAACCTGCGCCACTTGTACTGTACAAAGAAATAACACAACACGGCAAGCTTCTTAAGGGGGACTTTTTTGTTTTTTGGCGCAGAGTGATGAAATTTAGCAAGCGCATTAGAAAACACTCCAAATGATGAAATTCGAAATTTTATGATGATACCCTCAGTAGTTCTTGTATTACAAAGGTTTACATGTTGCCCGCTCGTGGAAAGCCTAGCAGGGTATTGTTGACGCATGCTAGGAAGTTCTGAATGTTTTTTCGTTGTAGTCAAAAGAACACTACAGGGCAAGACAGTCTTAAAATTTTTTTACACCCTTCATTTTTTTTTAGAGAAAAGAATAATTTCACTTGTACCCTGTAGGACACAATTGACCTAGCCATAAATTCCACACTAAGAAATAGCTAGGCCCTAAAATGAAAATCTGAGACTGTCCTGCCCTGCAGAACTCTTCAAGGATCGAAATAAAACAGACAGGGTCAAAATCTGCCCAGTAGTTGTCATGCTATCCTTTCCACGAGCAACGAAGAACTCGTAAATCACACTTTTGAGAAAACTGCTCTTAAAGTTTACAATGTCTTCACGATTTTCAAACTGCACCAGCAGCATAGACCTCGCTGTCCTTGCTTGGAGACAACCTCGCATACCTTTGCCCTTGGATTTGGTGCATCTGGGATGCCTTCCTGGCTCATTGGAGGCCTTTATGTGCAGGCCTTTGGGTGGCAGAAGCACCAGTTTTACGCAGTGTACCAAAAAGTTTACTGTGGGCTACTAGGGTACCTATACTTTACTTGATGTATGCCTAATGCATAGCTGTCTCCAAAATGAAGAGTAAGGCATGGTTTATTTTTATATTAATGTGCCAGCAGACTTTCAGCTTATTTCTGGGTGTCATAACCTTGGTGAAGCTACAGCTTAGTACACGAGGCTGTTCAGTGTCGAAAGGTCATATCAGGGCCTCACAAACATAAGATGAGCTATTTGAAGGCAGTACAGTTAAACCTCGATATAACGAAGTCGTACTTGCGGGCGAAAATTTCGTTAAATCGAGAATTTCGTAAAATCGAGGTTTCGATTTTACAGTTAATTTAACCAGTTATTGAGGTTTCAAAACCTTGCCCATCGCTCAGAAACAACTGCTATGTAGTTACCTCTCCACTTAAAGCGAAATTTGTACTAAAACTGGCCGCGAAAATTGTGTGAATTAAGAGCCTCAACACTTAGGCAATGGAATTCGGATAGCCGACCGTAGTTCGTGTCGTCGTAAAACCGGCGCTTTTTCCGCAACGCCTCATTGAATATGATAGCAGACTAGGTTTTCACTTTTTTCTTTTTTTTCATTTCGGTCACTACTAAACGCCGCTGTTAGTCCATTGAACCCGCATCCGTGCCCCGTGAACTTCACCCCGGCGAGGTGCTGGTTCAAAGTTACGCCTCTTTTCGTCCGTTCAGTAGTAGGCTTAGCCGCGGCGTTGAGGGGTGCGGCGGGCCAACAGCGGAAGGGTGCTATAAAGCTTTCTAAAGATTTTTTTCATGCACAAAGGCTCTGCAGTATGGGCGCGTGATGCAACCACAACACTCGAGATAAAGCCATGATTGAGAATTGAGCGGAGTACACACGGACAGCTTCACTTTATGGAGCAGCGCTTACGTGCTCCCGCTAAAGTGGAAAGCTTACATTAAATATCTTCTGGCCAAATTTGATTAAGCAATTACTTGTATGCCCGCTGAGCCCTAAAGAAACCGATTTCTCCGCATCGCAGCTGTCTAATGAACACGTTTTGACCACGTTCGGAGAGCAATTTATTGACACCAGCACTCGATGTTCAAGCCGCAGTGAAGAAGTCCGTAAGCAGTGCTTGGCGTTTCTTGACCAGGGTGGGCTTTACGTGACGCTCGTATGCTGACAGCGCTAACAAGGCTTGCTCAAACATTTGCGTGCGCCTGCGTGCCTCCGCAGAACGTCGATGGCATCCATCACTTCGGTGGCCGTCGGTCAACCGTCGGTTTCACTGACACTTCTACAGGCTCTTGTTCGGAACACTTTTCTTTCCCTTGGAGTGCTCATGCTGCTTATAAGACTCATTTAATGATGGACGAACAAAATATTAATGTGGTTATCAGCGAGCACAACCTAGAGCAGCAGCACCGTAAGCAAAGACGCGTAGAAAAAAAAAAAAAAACACTTGAAGTAGGCTTCGGCAGCCTAAGCATAGAGGGCGCTGGCGTAGGCAACGATGGAGACGTCAAAATGGTGGCGGCACTATTGAACCGTCCATGACCGCTAGCGGCAGAGTTACTCAAGCGGTTTTTGAGCAGCAGCTTTTATCGCTTTTAATTGTTATCAACCGCATAATTCACCGCTTTTCTTTCATTTTAGCCTTTTATCAGTAAATGTGAGTACTTAATGTTTTCAATGTAGGCTCTGAGAGGCAAAATAAAACGTGCCTCGACCGGAATTTCGTTCTTCCTTTCTCGCCGTGACTTCGTTAAATCGAAAGCGCCGCACAAAATTACTTCGTAAAATCGAGATAAAAATACATGCATTTAGCAAAATTTTGGTAGAAAACTGGAAAAAATTCGTTATATCGCGAATTTCGTTAAATCGAGGTTCGTTATATCGAGGTTCAACTGTATTGCACAATTACACAATTACAACTTTAATTATTATCAGCATACCTTGCTCTTCTCCTTCAGGCGAAACAAGCATTGCAAAATAGACAACATAATTGTGAACATTGCAAAAAGACAAAAATAATGTTCCATTAAAAATCTTTTAAAACGCTGCAACCTTACGGCGTCTTCTCTAATTAATTTAATTTTGTAATCCCAGACTTCGTTGCACAAACTAGTTTAGAGCCACGGCAAAAGTTTCTCAAATAAGCTGGGTGACGGTTCACTGCACCCCGCCCATTGCCTCCTGTATTTTTGCAATGCCAAACGCATCCCGCGCTTCCCAATGGGAGTGAGTGGTATGCCTGCAGTGCCCACATGTCTCGAGGTGGGGCCCTGAGCTGAACCGGGATCACGCAACCGTAGTTGACTTCGAGAGCGGCTTGTGCCTGGTTGCCAAGGCAACCGATGTTTGAGATTGTCAAAGCTCGCGCCAGCGCTAGAAAGCTCAGAGCCGCGGCGGAGCATGTTTTGCCAACGTTGCCGCTCTTCACCACGCGTCACCCCAAGCTGAACTGGTCACATGATTGAAGCACTGGGAAGGCTACCGATTGGGGGAGAGTGGCCGGAGTAGAAGGAGAGGGCTTGGTTGGCCGGTCCGGGCTGATGCGTTTGGCATTGTTTGTTTTGGCCCCCCCCTACAATCCCCGACGCGTACGTTCACCATGTTCGTAATTTAGGTAACCTTGCTATGTTTAGCCACTTTGCTTTTACCATTAAATTTCACTTCACGTACATCAATTATTATTACTCGTGTGCAGTAGCAACTGATCCCGCTATCGGCCACTGCCCGAACACGTTGCGCCAATGCAGCGCGCGCCGCAATTTCTGGCGGGTCGGTCATTCCATTCCTGAAGCTCGTGAGCTCGCTGTGAAACACAGCAATAACTCGGCGTTTTATAACATGGCAATGCATCCAAAAGTTCACTTCACAAACACCTATTGTTCACGGATGCACTGCAGTTTCCACTCAAGAACGCACCACGGCGATGTCGCGTGCAAGTTTTCGATGTGTCTTTCGAGCCACGCACTTCCCTATCTGGCGCATGATCTCAAGCATTATCGCCGCGATAACGATAGTGTCACTGTACAGAATCGCAACGCATGAAACCACTGAACGGGAACCGAGCCGACTGCGAAACCGAGAAAAACATTAGCAAAACCGAGTGCGTGCGAACTGCGCGTCAACCGAACCGCCCGGTGGCCATATTGTTGTTGCCATGGCGACACCCAGTCGGGAGAGCCGTTTTAGTGAACGCGGCCGGATAGCCAATCGCGTGTTAGAATCTAGCGATTGCTTCGTTTCACTGTCTCTTTTTTTCCGCCGTTTGTGCGTTTGTGAGTGAGCAAACGAAAGCAGCGACCGGAAAGCGGAAGTTGAAGACTGCGTCGATCGAACGCAACCAAGATGGCGGCGCCCGGTGCCGCCATTCCGGAGATACAGCGCTGCGAAAATTGCCGTTTTTCCGTCATTTTGCTAAAATATTTTGTCGCCTCAGCTGACATACATATTTTTCTTTGGCACTTCGCGATCGTATATTCTATGTGTAAACACATAGAATATATGATTGCGATCTATATTCTATATTCCATTTTATATTCTATGTCTAAACACATAGAATATAAAACGTGCAATCCGAAAATGTCACTTCCGAAAAAACTATTTTTTTGGTCACTTTTCGCTACTGATCCCCGCGTCCCCCTTGACTAACACTTTCCCGCTACCTCACCCAAACCTCTCGAAGTTCCAAGAACCGACTCTTGGACTTCTACAGACAAAGCACCTTCCTGCATCCAATTAGGATCCACGGGATATCCCCTACCCAATATTCAGCAGAATGCAAGTACTGCCAACAACCAGGTACACTTAGATGTGTTGTCACAGAGTGTAGGAAAAACAAACGCTGAGCACCCTATCCCCGCACCTCAAGACCAAGTTTTCCATGCTGTTTTTCAAGCTATAATATGGGCCAACACTTTCGTGGCCGCACCTATTCCCATCGATAGTATGTTATGGATGAATAAAAATTGAAATTTTGGTGCTCTCCGAGCACTTCTGGGCAGCTATCGCCATCTAAAAGGTAAAAAAGGAAGTATTTCAGAGTTTATTTTCTCTGCCGCGGTGGGGGGGGGGGGGGGGGGGGTTTTAAAGCTCCTTCGCAGTCAAGCGCTCATCGTTTTGCTTATGGCGTCGATGCCGCTCGCCAGTGATTTGCGGGAACAGCAAATTTCGATGGATTCCGATGAATCTGAGCTGAGCTGGAATCCGTGGATGATGCTATAGCAGCACAGACACCAAAAAGGACTTCGATTCGTCGGACTTCAATACGGTTGGCGAAAGTGCGTCAAACCACCCCGGAACATCAGCAGGTATCCGCCGATATGCTTTGCTTTCTCCTCGGGCCGTTCTATCGCTGCCGCACGTTGATGTAAACATATCCGGCCTGTTCTAAAGGTCACAGCTCTTATCTGCAGGGTGTCGACTTTGTTCGGTGCCGGCTGCGCAGTGGAGCCAACGTTTGTTTCACTGCGTCCTGCGGTGGCTTAGTGGCTAAGGCGTTGCGCTTCTAAGCACGAGGTCGCGGGTTCGATTCCCGGCCGCGGCGGCCACTTTTCTGGTGGAGGCGGAAAGCAAAAACGCGCGTGTGTACAAGATTTCGGCGCACGTTAAAGATACCCAGGTGGTCAAAATTAATCCGGAGCCCTCCACTACGGCGCAACTCATCGCCTGCGTTGCGTCGGCATGTTAAACACTACAATCAATGTTTCACCGCGTCGAGAAACTGCTTCACGCGGTGGCATGATAGG
The DNA here is from genome assembly GCF_048455015.1 of Haemaphysalis longicornis. NCBI lineage: Eukaryota > Metazoa > Arthropoda > Arachnida > Ixodida > Ixodidae > Haemaphysalis > Haemaphysalis longicornis. Next base: position 90,360,127 of record NW_027526225.1, on the reverse strand, counting down.
CAACTAGTGCTTATATTTTTTATGTATGTAAATAACATTTGTACTTAGAGCTTATATTTCCAGTATTATTCTATAAGAGCCTTGTATGCAAAAGTAAATTTCAATTTTTTTTCTTTACCCTGTGCAAAGTAGCTTTGATATTTTCATCATTTTTAAAAATTTTTTTTTCGATAATTTTTTGATAATATTCGTAATAAATGTGTTGTTTGAAATTAATACTGTTGGAAATCCCTATCCTTCCTCTTGATATCTGAACCATGTGGCACTTGCATGGGAGGTTCAAACCCAATTTACAACGTGCTCGGCGGCATGCTGTGAGATAACGGCAGAGTTGTGTGTGCACCACCTTGCATTCGCTGATCACACAATCACTTCCTGAGACGCAGCAGCTCTGCGCCGGGACCGAGAAGACTGCAATTTGCGCTGCGCACAAATTTCGCATTGGGTCAGCCATTTTTTTTTTCTTCTGGCACTGCCTAGCAGACAAGCATTTGGGCAAAGGGGATAAAGCACCAATTCTTGGGAAATAGGTGAATTGTATAGTTTCAGCCGTTCAGCTAATGCGCCGTTGATTTGTGGGTCGATATTTCGGCTCGCGCTAAAGATCCCCGGGCGGTCAAAATTAATCCGGAGCCCTGCACTACGGCACGTTAAACCCCCAAAATTTGAATTTTGATTAGTGTACAAGTATCAGGGTGTCTAGCAACCGGGAAAACCGGGAAAACAGGGAAAAGTCAGGGAATTTTGAGCCACCGGGAAAAGTCAGGAAATTGTCAGGGAATTTTTCAATCAAGTAGTACCAGTCAGGGAAAACCACTTCGGGGCCTGCCCACACTGTTTTAGAATAGGGGAAACCAGTGTTGGAGTCCCCCAAGAAGTTGCACGAACGGAACACGTTCGCGGGCGACGAAAGCGTGATTCGCATGAAACGTTTTCTCGGTACGGTGTGTGCCGAGCGGCAGGCGCCGGCAACATGGCGCAGCACCGATCGCAAAGTAGTGTGGTAGCTCCAACGGCCGCTTTTACCGCTTATTAAAATCTTAAAATGCTACTCAAGGCACAAACGCACTTGCTTGTGCAGGAAAGGAGCCACCGCAGGCACGAAATCGTCGACGCGGCCGTGAAAATACCGCGCACGAATCGTGTGCAGGGTCATTTCAGATCAGATCGAACAAAGCATGGCTGGTCGACCTCTTCAATTCGCTTGAAATTTTTTTACCTCATTCCCGCACGTATGTAATGTGCAGATTCACAAATATTTTCGGCGGAAAAAATTTTGGCCGACTGAAAAAAAATGTGGAACCCACCCACGTGGACCTTGGCCGCTACCTGCCAATGCGCCGCGGCCAAATTTAGCGACATCTAGCAAAAAATATACTAATCCGGCGGGAATGATAATTTTTATGCTTAATCTACGCCTGGTTTACATTTCGCGCCCAAAATATCGTTGGCTAAAAAAACACATATTTTTTGTAATAAATTTCCCAATCTTGCTCAGAGCGCAATTTGTTGTGTACTTTGCGGGCCAGTATTATCGTAAGTAATGGAGCTAGAGCGTTCAAATTTGAGTGAGGGCTGCTCCTAGCAAGCACAAATAAGGGCCGTAAATATCGTGTCTGTACACACTACAGTTAAAAAGTAAATGGCGCACAAGTGTGAAGAAAAAACTAAAACACTCCGAGTTCAGAGGGTTATTAAAAAAAAACACTTCTTCGATTTTTCTGAAATTCTCCCCAGATGTTAACCTGTGAATGTACTTCAATGATCATTAAAAACATGTTGCATCATTTTGTTCCTGACGCGCCTACAGTGTGAGAAAAAAGCCTGGTCGGCCAGGTCTTCACAAGATCCTGAGACACGAAACAGTGAGAGCAACTTCCAGTGAATGTGCAAACATTTGATAATTTTTTGTACCAAAGGCAAACGATTACTTATTGATAGAATTACAGATAATTCAGAAGCAAAACTGAAATTTTTATGTGAATTTTGGAACGAAAATAAACAATCTGTGCACCGCTAAACGTGTACTCTTCGAAGAAAAAACGGAGGAACTCCAGATTCACGCGCATTTAAAAAAAACGCTTCTTCGAGTTTTATGAAGCTTTCCACAGATATTTTCCTCTAAACGTACTTGTGTGAGCTCTAGAAATACAGTGGAATCTCGGTGATACGAATTCGGTTGATACGAATTTCGTTGTGATACGAATTTTCAAAATTCCCCGGCCAAAATGCATTGTACGCAATGTAAAAAAATTCGGATGATCCGTTCGCATTTATCACCCGGTGCGGGTGATACGAACACGCGAGCCGCGAGCAGATGACTGCGGCGTGGACGGGAGGCGGGAGTGTTTGTGCGGCCGTGTGGCCTTGGTCGCACGCAGGCACAAAATCATTAAGCGTGAACTGGATGGAGCGTTTTCTGCTCACGAAAACGCGCCGCGCAAGCCACAGGCGCGCTGACGCCACCGCGAATACCACCCGCATGCGGCGCACGGCGCGGTAAGCCGCGGCAACATGGCGGCGTCAACGGCCGCGAAGTAGGGCGGGTGGCTCGACCGACCGCTTCTGACCACTCTTTAAAGAACAAAAGAAGTTGCTTATGAATTAAGGGAGCTGATGAGTCCGAAAACGACACTGTAAAGCATCGTCCGCGCGGCTAGGGAAATCGCCTATCAAATATCCGCCACCGTGGTAAGCCTAAACATCTCCGGCGGAGCCAGCGGGCTGTCCGGATCAAACTGCCGCCATGAAGAGCGTGCCTCCCCGTTGGCGCAAGTCAGCAGGCTCCTCCCACTGCCGCGCGCGTCGCGCGTCATTTTACGAGCGAGGTAAAATCTGTCATGGGGGCGAAATCGTCAGCGCGGGCGTCAAAAGAACGCGCGCGCAAACGCCGACGCACCCGAATGGCATGCGGTTCAGGCTTGAGTTCGTGTGCGCGCGTCGCGTCCGCGATGAGCGCGCGTTCTTTTGACGCCCGCGCTGACGATTCAGCCCGGCACCCAGGCGCCAGCCTCTGCCTCGGTTACCGCTAACTGCATTGGGAGGAGCCTCACGACTTGCGCCAATAGGGAGACGCGCGCCTCATTGTGATTGCGGCAATTTCGGAGCGCTAGCAGCAGCTGGCTGGGCCACCTCCGCGGTGGATATTTGGCGTAGATGACAATTTATAGTGCTTCTCCCATACTGTCAGCTCCTTTCCCGCATGAGCAATTTAATTTACACATTGAGCTCCGTTTTAACAAAAGGTTAGAAGCGGTTGCTGAAGCTACCTGCACCTCTTCGCGGCAAGAGCCGACGCCATATTGCCGCCGCCTGTCGCATGCGCAGCACATTTCCATTTTTTCTCGTTTTCTGATGATACGAATTTTCGGGTGATACGAATATTTTTGCCGCCCCTTGAGATTCGTATGATCGAGATTCCACTGTATTGTGCGTCATTCTAAGCACAGCGCGGATACAGTCGTGCGGTGGCGGAACCGCTGCAATGTATGGTGGTAAAACGCACAATTTGAAGGTCTTCGAGTCTATTTTTATAGCTTCCTCTAGATTTCCCCAACCGCAGTCACTCTTTGTCTTACATTATCAACGCTCTTTTTTTGTGCGCACTGCTGCCGTGATGCGCTATATTTGGTTCATTTATCAGCTATTTGACAAGGTGCACGCAGTCTTGTTTTCTAACTCGCCTGGACGTAACTTTCGTTCGCCTGAAATCAAAGGTTCAACGGAAGGTCGTCCGGTCGGCAGCACACATGGCAAGTATTAAAAACGGACATCGGCCACACACGACCCCGGCGCGGGTAACGTCTCCAGGTAGCACGCCCCTCTTCGGTCCTTCTCCGGACACACCGGTTCAATTACCGAATTAGCGACCAAACAGGAAGGCAAACGCCCTTGAGCCCGGTGGGGTCCGGGACGACACATGTGGGATCTTCATTTTTTTGTTCGAGTCGAGTATTTTTTGGTCTTTTTCAACTGTATGCGGCGGCGGGGACTTGGCTGACAGAAAGAGCGAAAGAGGGCCTGGAAGAAAAGGGGCTGCATGCGTTCGAACGGTTACAAGTTTTCAGTTCTGTCACACTGGGAGAGTGCCTTGCGCTGCCTCTCCACTATTTGACTACGGTCGCATTTTAATCTTCATTTCATCAATTTTTATTATTCCTTTTAAGTATTCTGATTTTATTATTCTTTTTTTATATATTTAGCTTGTTACTCAGTCTCTTTTGTCATAGTTTTGTGGTTGCAAGCGATGACGTCTGCCATGACTCTGCGCATGCCTGCTTGGCTTTAGAAAAAATCAGGCTGTGGGTAGACGACAATCTCCCACTGTACTCCAAGGTGACTTATGTGAGTGACGGAGCTGCCAGTCACTTTAAAAATAGGTACCAGCTTCATGAGTTGCGAAAGAGCGACGTGCCTGAAACGCAATGGATATTCTCCGCATCAGGGCACGGAAAGAATGCCTGCGACGGAGTTGGGGGAATCGTCAAACACCAGGCGACACTTTACAACCTAAGAGAACCACTAAGAACTGCGATTCAGATGGCAAAAGACATGGTAACTGTGTTGTCTGAGAAAATCAAGGGCGTTCACTTCATATACCTCGAGGGGAACGAAGTTTCCAGCTATCGCGAAACAAAAAAGGAAGAATGGCGCACAGCGCGTGCCTTTCCCGGTATACAGTCCTGGCACGTGTGGCGTTTAAGGAAGTCATCAGAAGCAGATATATGCAAACTATGTGCAGCGCGGACTGTTTGTGCCCCTTTGAGGAAACTGTGAACATTGATGCAGCAAGCAACATGTAAATAAACAGTAGTAGCTGCACGGTATTATGGGGTGCCAATGGAACGCTGTCATTTCAAACGTTGACTTCGTTAATCTCACTTGGCTATTCTATTCTCCTTATCTCAGTAGATATTCTGCCCTTTCTACAAAATAAATAAGGGAAATCTGCAGAAAGTCACAATCGTCGTTTCGTGTCTCAGCTTCTTGTGACGAGCATGCTTGACAACGCTCTTTTGCTTTTCAGTGATCAAAATGATGCGAGTTTTTTTAATGGCTCACGCAATTAAATTAAGAGGAAAATATCCGTGGAAAGCTTCATAAAACTCGAAGAAGCGATTTTTTTAAATGCGCGTGAATCTGGAGTTCCTCCGTTTTTTCTTCGAAGAGTACACGCTTACGGTGCGCAGATTGTTTATTTTCGTTCCAAAATTCACATAAAAATTTTTCAGTTTTGCTTCTCAATTCTCTGTAATACTATCAATAAGTAATCGTTTGCCTTTGGTACAAAAAAATTATCAAATGTCTGCACATTCACTGGAAGTTGCTCTCACTGTTTCGTGTCTCAGGATCTTGTGAAAGCCTGGCCAACCAGGCTTTTTTCTCGCGCTGTAGGCGCGTCAGGAACAAAATGATGCAACATGTTTTTAATGATCATTGAAGTAAATTCACAGGTTAACATCTGGGGAGAATTTCAGCAAAATCGAAGAAGTGTTTTTTTTTTTAATAAGCCTCTGAACTCGGAGTGTTTTAGTTTTTTCTTCACACTTGTGCGCCATTTATTTTTAACCGTAGTGTGCACAGACACAATATTTACGGCCCTTATTTGTGCTTACCAGGAGCAGCCCTCACTCAAATTTGAACGCTCTAGCTCCATTACTTACGATAATACTGGCCCGCAAAGTACACAACAAATTGCGCTCTGAGCAAGATTTGGATATTTATTACAAAAAATATGTGTTTTTTTAGCGGACGGTATTTTGGGCGCGAAATGTACACCAGGCGTAGATTAAGCATAAAAATTACCATTCCCGCCGGATTAGTATATTTTTTGCTAGGCGTCGCTAAATTTGGCCGCGGCGCCTGGGCAGGTTGCGGCCGGGGTCCACGCGGGTGGGTTCCAAATTTTTTTTCAGTCGGCCAAAATTTTTTCCGCCGAAAACATTTGTGAATCCGCACATTACATACATGCGGGAATGTAAAAACATTTCAAGTAAATTGAAGAGGTCGACCAGCCATGCTTTGTTTGATCTTATCTGAAATGACCCTGCAGAAACTCAACGTGCAGTTCATGCAGCTCGCAGCTGGTTTAGGTTGCTGTGTGCACTTGCGCAGAGGGACGATGTGTGTGGTGCCCAAATCACACGCACAACGTGCTTTTTTTCCAGTGAATTTTAAAAGGCAGCGCTTGTCGGGAGCTAATCTTGAAAGAACTTTCTTATGACATCAGGAGCCAGAATTACATATACAAAAAGGAACATGACATGGTTTAGCATGAACCGCATGCGGCGTTTTCTGCTTGCGAAAACGTGCCGCGCACGTCACAGGTGCGCTGACGCTGCCGTGGAACCACCCGCACGCTGTGCGCGGTGCTGCTGGCGGCGCCAACACGGCGGCGGCTTCGACCGCGAAGCTCGAGCGACCGCTTCTAAGCGCTCTCTAAAATGCCGCACAAGGCACGCATGAAGTTGCTTGTGCGGTAAAGGAGCTTTTAATGTGGGCGAAAACGTTACTATAAAACATCATCCGCGCCGCTAGTGAAAGCGCAAATGCAATACCTGCCCGGGGTGGTAAGCCTAAGCATTTGGCGGAGCCAGCCGGCTGTCTCGAGCGCTTCGAAACTGCCGCCATGAGGCGCGCGGCTCCCCATTGGCGCAAGTCGTCAGGCTCCTCCCACTGCTGCTCGCCACGCGCGTCATTTTCTGAGCGAGGCAGAAGCTGCCGCGCGCGCGAATCGTCGACGCGGGCATCAAAAAATCGCAATAGCAATGCTGACACGCCCGAATCGCATGCAAAAACGCACCATGCGGTTCACGTTTCATGTCCAGCCAGGACAATCAAGAAAAAAATCAAAAGGTACTCGCTGAAGCGCGACTTGAAGCTTCTATCCCACAAGACTCTCTCAAGCCATAACTGAAGGCAAGCAAACCTCAAGCTGAACGAACTGAAGTTAATTAATCAAAGTGCAATTTGAGAATCGGGGCACTTGCAACAAATGTGTTTTTCCCTACGATAGAATGTGTTTTCTGTACGCTTCTTATATGCTTCACGGACCGTTTCCATAGAATGACGCCTGTTGTTTAGGTCAGGGAATTTCGACTAAAATGGTCATGGAAAACATGGAAAAGTCAGAGAAATTGAATTAGGCAATTTGCTAGACACCCTGAGTATACTACCATTGTCCCTGAAGAAGAAAGTGCATCACAGCTGCATCTTACCGGTACTCACCTACGGGGCTGAAACTTGGAGGCTCACTAGGAGGGTTCAACTTAAACTGAGGACGACTCAGCGCGCAATGGAACAGAAGATGATAGGTGTAACATTAAGGGACAAGAAGAGAGCGGAGTGGGTCAGGGAACAAACGCGTGTTAAGGACATATTAGGAGAAATTAAGAAGAAATAAGTGGACGTGGGCAGGGCATGTAATGCGAAGGCAAGATAACCGTTGGTCATTAAAGGCCAACTGCACTCAAATTTCACCCTGGCTAAATGCCTTCGAAATGTGTAGAAGATACCATGAGAACTACTGCGACGTGACCGGTAGCTCTGTGCAATGCGTGGTTATTCAGTTTCAGGCACTCAAAATAACGCCCTTTCAGACGACAAAGCACCTGCCGGCGTGTCGCGCAAACATCCATTTAGCGGAAGTGACATGCCAGCCGTCCAGGCCGATCGGCCTGCCTCGCAGCGGGAGAATCCAGAAAACTCGTATTTCGTGCTGGTACGCCTGGCTTTCATGGCTCCGAAGAGGCTTCGTTAACCTTACGGTTCTCTCCTTTTCGAGTGTCGTCGCGACATCATGCCTGCGCGGTGTGCTGTTGTTCGAGTGCACGAATAGTGCTTGAGAGACAAGCGCTAGCTTTTCCGCGCGCCTCCCACACCCCCGCACGCGCGCGCTCACACTCTCCTCCTGGCTGGCCGAGCCGGCCGCGTCGGCCGGTCCGCACAGCTCGCGCCGTCATGCCAGGCGGTCTGGCCGCTCGCGCCGACGGCTGATACGTCACTTCCACCTGGCCGTAATGGCCGTGCTTTGCCCAGTTTCATTTTCAAAAACGTCGATTTTTTCTGGTCGCTTGCGGCGTAATTACGCACATTTTAGGCGTCATACTTCGTACATCGCGGTCTTTTTAGTCATACTATGCAGGAACAGTGATCTCGCGCGGTCGAAATTTTGAGTGCAGTTGGCCTTTAAGTGGATCCCTAGACAAGGCAAGCGTGGCAGGGGGCGGCAGAAAGTTAGATGGGCATGTGATAACAAGAAGTTTGCGGGGATACATTGGCCGGAGTTATGACAGGACCGGGGTAATTGGAGATTAATGGGAGGGGCCTTTGCCCTGCAGTGGTCGTAGATAGGCTGGTGGTGGTGGTGGTGGTGGTGGTGGTGGTGGTGGTGGTGGTGGTGGTGGTGGTGGTGATGATGATGATGATACTGCCCGTGTGTGGCTCCTGGTTATAGCCCATTGTGTGCGCTGTGCGTGTAATGGTGCGAGGGTGGCCTAAATGGTGATCACCCTCCCCTCTCCCCCGTTGCACGTGTGTGCAGGTGCGTCAGTGCGTGAGCCGGCGGAACTGCTTCCCGCAGCCGCGCTTCTGGCTGCTGAGCATCGTGCCTGGGGCGGCCCTGGGGGTCATCGCCGTGGCCCTGTACCTGGGCTTTGAGACGCGCCGCAACTACGCCTACGTACACAGCGCCTGGCACGTCCTCATCGGACTCTCCCTCTTCATGGTGCTGCCGCCCAGGCGCCGATGCCAGTGTGAGTGCCACACCCAAGCGGTGCTCTTTTCCTTGTTCTGTTAAGTGCTGAGCACTTTAGGGGCGCGCCCTGTCGTCGTAGCTCGCTTGCTGGACCCAAGTAGAGTCGCACGGCGTTCCGTTGTAGCAGCAGTCGTCACAGCATAACCCAAAGTCTTCGAAAGCCAAGCAGTTTGTATAGTCATAAGCGTTCGAAACTCGTGAACCGCTGGTGCTTGTCATACATCTCCCCAATGTTTAGCACAAAGAAAAGTGCAGGTACATTTGAGGGAAAATGTACGTAATTAACCGGCAGCGCCACCGTTCATTTAGTTAGGAACTCTCGTTGGGTTGGTTTTGACGATAGTAAGCGAAAAAAAGTGGCAGTGCAACTCTGGCACGCACGGGAAAAAAAGCAAGCACAAAAAGAACACAACTCCCGCTGGCGCAGTTTCAGGCAGGGGGTGCGCGAGCCCTGCAAAGGCGAGAAATTCGAAATGCATTGGGTGGTAGCAGTGAGCGGATAACGGCACTACAGCCCATTATGGTGAATCACTGCTGTGCAGTTCCGACAGCTTTCACGTTGAGTGGAACGGCTTTAATTTTTATTTATTATTATTATTTTATTTTTATTTTTCGTACACTGGGACGTATGCAGGACTCCAAACAAGAACGCAGTAATGCATATATACATCAGGGTGCATGGTGATGAGGATAACGTGTTCTGTTCACTAACATGAAGAGTGAGTCTATGATCCAACTCCTCGTACCACACAGTGATGATCCATTGCATGCCCTTGTCGATGCCTTTAAACAAAGAATTGACCCTACAATCTTCGCCACCCAGACCAAAAATGGAGCTGGTTTGTGTGCTCATCCGAGAAACTGACAGAGGTGTTGCCAGCACTAATAGAGCATGCACATTCTGGGTTTCAGTACACATTAATGCCATTTCTGCATTTGGACGTGTGGATAGGCACGTCCAATGAGTGTGGGGGAGTTACAGAAAACGTACGGTGCTTCAGTTGGAACAAAAGTAGAGAAATGACTCCCGACATTGATGCGGTTCGTTCTTCTTCTTTTCTCCCAGCTATTTGGTGTCATGCTAGCTTAAGTAGGGGCTGGGGCATTTTTGCTGACGCGTTAAAAGGGAAAGGGAATTTTTTTGCAAAGACAAAATACAAAATACCTGTGTGCAAAGCATTTGGCTGCGGTTTAAAAAACCCAGCTGGTGCAAAGCATAATTGATTGCCCTTCGTAATGTCTTATTGCATGGGCTGTGGGTAACCTTCACAACCTTGACGCTGTGTGATGAACTTTCTTTTTTTTTTTTTTTTCTACCCTACCCCGTTCCTGTTTCTCCCTGGCTTACGAATTCCAACTCTCCCTACACCTTATTACCACAACCTGTGGTAATAACTACACCTTTGTCTTGCTCCTATCCTGATGCCCTCCTGACCCCTCGCACCCTCCCGTCGCTGCCCCACCCCCGACGCCCCAAAACAGCCGCGGAGAAGAAGGAATCGGTGAACACGTGCAGCTACGTGAGAGTGGAGGAGCTGAGTGACATGATGCCCACACCAGAGCTGCCCACGAGGCGAGCGCCCCTGGTGATCAGGGGCGGAACGTGACAGTCAAGCCCCGTGCCATTGTTGAGGATCGTCCAGGCTGCCGCACAAGGGCCAGCGTCGGGCATTGGAATGTGCCCACGGTTGTGCCGCCTCTGTGATGCTAAGTAGAATTCGCGAGCTGTGTCTTGCGCATTGGGTGCGTGGCTCGCTGGAAGGGAGCGTGAAGACTGCACAAACCCTTGGTTTATTCCAAATGATTATCCTTGGGCATCTCGCGCAAGCCAACTGAAACACCGAATGATGTTGCTTTAATCGCAAACACAGAAAGAAAAGAGTAGTCTTAGCAGTTCAAATTTCCAAATACACAGTGGGAGCAGTGATGCCCTTGGGCAGGTACCAGGACCAGAGCAGTGAGCGTATGAACGCCACGCTAGCAGTTGAGATTTAAACGGTATGAGAGGCACCAGATCATGTTGATGAGCAGTAGATTTTGCCAGCGGCTGGCAGTCACTCGGTGTATTGTAATGTGGGAAGTAAGAAAAAGTGACTGGTGTCCCACCACTCTGTCACCCGCTTTCTTTGTTTTCTAGTTTAAGTGTTTGAAGTTTGCTTTAAAATGCCCTTAGTTTTTTACTCTGGCATGGCTACCTCTGGAATGAACCGAACCTGTGATGTGTCTTCATGGTGCCTTAAAGGAGCCATGAAGAGAAAATACAACTTTGTTTAATTTGAAAGAACTAGGATTCAGTATCTCACTCAGCACCATTAGAGCCACAAAATATGTTTTTTTAACGAAAAAAAAGCAAGAAGTATATAAAAACTTTCAAATTTTGCGCCACAGTGACGTGTTATGAGCAAGAATGACGTCATACGGGCCAACAATAAAAAATAATTTTCAGGGCGTTAACTGCACGTTAGCATTCAAGTGATGCGGTCAAATGGAACTAGAGGCCCCATTACAGACGTCCAGTCATGCGTCGTCGCGACAGGTCAGTTAGGTGGCCGCCATTTGCACAAACAAGGTTCCGTGACGTCATAGAAAAGTTGCGGGAAATAGGCTAGGGGGTCGCGACTGCTTCACACGTTTTCTTTAATATTTCCGTTATTTGTTCGAAGACTGCGATGATATTGGTATCATTATTATCGGGGCTAAGCACTCTTTCTAATTAACCCAACTTGTATTTTGTCTTCATGGCTCCTTTAAAGGGGGAGAACGGCATTTCGTGCCGGAAAAATTGTCAGCCAAAGTACAGCTCACTTTTTTATGTGCGGGATGCACCACATATTTGTGTTGCCAGCATCACGTGCACCATCAATGCCCGGTCCAAGGTTTTTTTTGCAAACAGCAGAGATCAGCTGCAGTTGAGTGAATCCCCATGTGAAGCAATTACGTGATAGATAAGCTTGTTAGAGGCAAGTCAGCTTGGTAGGCTTTGCTGTGGGGTTCATTAGGCGGGTGACCTCAGAACAACGTAATGTTTGACTAAAAAAATAATGAGAAAATAGCTTGATGACATTTTTATCCACTGCAAGTGCACTATTAATGTGATAATGGAGCACTGCATATGGCCAATGACTGGTGCACACTGGTGCACAATGACTGGTGCTGTGGAAAGTCCTTTGAAAGCTGATTGGAAATCATTGACAGCATGTGTGTAGAGCAGCTCTGAGACAGAGTGAGAGGGGAAACAGGCGCAGTTCTATTTTGTGGCTCTGGTTCTGGTTTCTCTACCCAGTGATGTGTGTATACAGAAGCATTTGTGTTAGGCATTTCCACTATACTCGGTTACAACTCAAGAACGGCACCACCTCATGTAGTGTATCACTCCGCCAAAGCGCCGGACCCGTGACGTCAGTGCACGCGCGTTTTGAAAGGGGTTTGCTATGAATGCGTGATATCGTCTGCCTTGTCTCACGCAGTTTGTTTGTCGTCACTGGAGTCGTTTATAAGCATATTAAGTCCAAAAAATCACGGGAACGGCTCACACCATGTTCAAAATATTCCCAGTAACGCCCTACTTGCGCCGCGCGGAGAAACATCCGGCTACGGTGATAAGGCACAGCAGCAAGTTCCGGTGCCGTTCTTAAGTTGTCACCGGGTATAGTCACGCCTTTTCTGCCTGTGCGTTATGCAGACAGGCCAAACCAGTGGAATTGTACAGAGACTTCATTGGCTGCGCTCTCACCTTGCCAGCAGTTTTAAGTTTTGAATTTTGTATGGTGGACACGTGCGTTTTTTTTAAATGTGAACAGAACAGTCGCAGCACACAAACTGGTTACAGCAGGCAGTGAGTGTCACAGCCTGCAATATTTTTTGTGGGTTCTGTGGCTACTTTGATAAAAGAAATGGAAAGAAAGAATGCTTTGAGATTACCGTGGTAACTACTTGGTACTCGCCTAATTAGAGTGCCCGGTTGATTAATGTGACAAGATTTTTTTAGAAGTTTCCTTTCAATGAAGCCTGCTAATCCACTGTGACGTTTTGTGACAGAAAATAGCTGGCTTTTTTTTTTTGCCATTTACTTGCTCCGGAAGAGCGTTAAATTGTGGTGCATTTGTAAAACAGACACTGCAATCTGTAGGCCAAAATGTTTGGGGAGATTAGTGTCCTTTCCATGTGCACAAGTGTCCCGGTGAAATCGACACATTTTGGTGTTGTCTTCTAAATTGTGACTAACAGTTTACCATGTACTGCCATTTTATGCCATCCAGACACATTAGAGGAGGAGAGCAAAGTTTTCTTCCCTGTTCCCAGCCCTTATGGTTGCCATTTGTGCAGTGACAGTGACAAGCTTTATTGAACAACGTGCCTTAGCACTAAAAATTGACGTAGACTGGCGCGTGTTTTGCCACATTAAAGGGACCCTGCAGCACTTACCATCGACTACTTGGAATGTATTTTGGGGTAGTCTATTGTCCCAGTAATCTCCTCCCGCTAGAATTATGAAAATTTTTTTACTATCACTGAAACTATGCGCGATGAAAAATTCTGGATCTGTCGACTCGACCGCGGACAACGCGCCAAAAGCTGCATGCTCTCTGCTGAAAAGGGGGGGCGGCTCGCGGCGTTCTCTTCGGCGGCCTTCGGTATATCACAGGCCGGGGAGTTCCCTCCTTTTCTCCGCAATGTGGAGGGGTCTATTTCCAGTCTGGTACCTCAAAAAGGCAGGCATGGCGCCTGCTTGCAAGCGGGTGCTCAGGCTGGTAGGCCGTTTTTGAAGCAATAAATGTTTGCTGTGGACTGGTCTCTTTTAAATGGGAGTACAGTAAAATCTCGTTACAAGAGACACTCAAGGGACCCAGGAAACATGTCTCTTGTAACCAAGGTCTATTGTATGTGATGTTGCTCACATAGCAAACAGAGGAAAACCAACCAAACTGTTTTCATTCAAGTGTCTCTTATAGACGGTATTCGTTGAAAAGTTTAGCAGTCAATTTCTTCGCTTGGCAACACTGGAAACGGCCACAGACATGGCCGATGCGCCACGGACACGGCGCAGCCTGGGCCACTGCGGCCGCACGCCGAAGAAAAAAAAGACACCGGCGTGCGTCATCTGCTCCGTTCCAATCCGATTCGAAACTGTGGCGCCAACAGAGATGTTATTAATCGCACTCACAGTGAACTCGACGCAATACTTTGTGTTCGGCGAAGTGTTCGTAACGTGAAACACAGTCATGTGTTTCACAGTCGTGCTTAGCACGGACAAGTACCGCCATCCCGGGGAGCCCGACGTAACGAGTAACAGCACACTCACACGGTTGCATGGAGGAGAAGAGGGGCGCCTGATCTGCGGGCCGTGCGCTCAACGTCGCCTAGCAACAGACGCTTGGCCACAGATATGGCGGCACACACTTGGTTGCCGGCATGCATTCCACGCCATTGAATACTGAGGATAACCAAGTGTCTCTTGTAACAGTCTCTTGTAACGAGATTTTACCGTAGTGGGTTCGTCACTCAAGCTCCGCATGCACTCTCACAACACGAAAGGAAGGCCAAAACTGTGCATACAGGCTCGGGCATAAAGGAGGTTGGTACACAGCGCTGACGACGTCGGATCATCACAGGAAATGGGAGAAATAAGCCGCGAAGTTGACCAGTGGCAGCCAGTAGCACAGCCATGGCCTCAGTGGCTTCGTTTAGGCCATGGCAGGGTTGTATAATGAGGAAAACTGAAGAGAGCGCGGTTGGTTTCTCACAGCTTCACGTGCGCGTGTAATATTTGGCTTGGGTATTTCTGGCAGTGTAATATAAATGTCGCGCAGGTTTATTTGCACTGCTCAAAGAGTGTTGCGGGGTCCCTTTAAAGATGTGGAGTTATTTTGATTCCAAGGCCCTGTTGAGATTCATAGCACTATGCCAGTAACTAAGTCTGCCCTTGTGTTTAGGGTTTTATCACATGGTTTTATCACATGGTGTGCATTTAAACTTTATTGTAACCTTATTTTTAATTTTCTTTTTATACGTTGTGTGTTGTGAGTGTCTTTGTGTTGCGAAAGTTTCTAGTTGCCGCGTAACGTGGTTTTCTTGCCATGTAGTTTAAGATCACAACATTGTGATGTTTTTAAATGCCAAGAGTGTCTGTAGTTCTGAAGTTGGCAGCTCAGTGATGTGTCAACTGTTGCCATGTTTATTTTTTTTTTTTACACTCTTATTGTGATAATTTTTAACAAAATGTAAATGGACGCTGTTTCTTGGTGCAGAGTGACTGCCAAGCGTTCGTGCTCAAATTGTGCCCTGAGAATTTCTTTTTATGTTTCACATTTTCTGGCTATTTATTGTTTTTTCTGTAAATTGTACGATGCATTAGCTTTTTTATAAAACGAATTTTCTTTTTCGCTGTTGTTGCCTCTGTGTGAATCTTCTTCACTCAATTGCTGCTCCCTGTTCTTAATGTACCATGTCTACCAAAGTCAATTTCCCAATAAGAAAGGGACACCGTCAGCACAGCATACAATAAAACCCCGCTTATATGATTTTCACGGGATGCAGAAAAAAATATAGTGACCTGTAAAAATGTATAACATGGATATTGCGTTAGTACCGTAAAAACATGCTGTTAAACATTATAAAAAAAAGAAAATAAGCTGTGTTTCAAACAAAAGAAATTTACTTTGCATTTTCAATGTTTAAAAGCATCTCTGATAGGCAATTGTTCCGGGCCTGTGGAATGACATTGCCCTTTTCCAATTGTTAGATCGCCTTGTGGCCATCCTCTTCTCCAAAGTGGCTCACGTACTTTCGTAGAATGTCCAGTTAAATTGGGTTCTACATTAGAGTTCAAAGCAGGCGGTGGCAGTCCCAGCTCTTGACTATTCTTGACTACCCAGCTCTTTCTTGACTATCAAGTTTGTTTTTAAGCAGGGCTGCTTTCCGATTTCTTGACACCATTGATGGCAGCGGCAACCAAAGACTTTTAAACATGTGCAACAGGTCACGAGGGGGTGTTCCTGTGCAGCAGGGTAGCAATGACTGTGTTCCCGTGCAAATAGATTAGCAATGGTGATGATGACGCTTACAGTTGTTGTGCCGTGCCCTCTTGTTTCCGGGTGTTCACTGGTGCGCCAACAGCGCTCGTTGCGGACTACGCAGTTCAGGATTCTAAAAAAATTTTCTGTGCACTTTTGGCACTTTAGCGACATTGTTTCAATTACTTCTGCCCGATAATCGCAACCTATAAAGCAGGAATGTCGTGGTGTGACGGCGTATTAAGTGGGACGCAACCGGGCTAGCACAGAGGAAAACATAATATAGTGAGGAACTTGTAAGGGGTTCTACTGCACTGCTGAATTAAAGCTACAGTGGGGTAACGGCTACTGTTGATTGCTAATGTTAAAAAAGGCAGAAAACAAAGCCACTTTAGTAACACGCAGTCTGCCAATTGTTAAAAAAGAAACAGTCAAGGATTTGATGCGGAGACTTCCTCCTATGTGAAAGATGGAGGTCTTTCCTAGAGGTTCGGGTGGTCGGCTGTGCAGTTACATTTCCGTTCTGTAAATACTGGGTGAAAACCCCTAAATGCTTACAAAAGCAACTTTTTCTGCCTAACCCTGTTATAAAAATTACTGGTTATAACAAAGGCTCTTTTTTGTGCCACCTCAATATTGTTATTAAGTGGGTTTGACCGTATTTTAAACTTGTGGTTGCAGCTCTTGCCAGCGTCAGTAAATCGTGCAAATTAGATTTAGTGCCACAAGTCAAATCTGAGAAGGTGACTCGGAAGTTGCCACCATTTCTTCTAAGCTTTTTTTTGCTCTAGTAGCTTACTTGAACTAAGTTTTCAATAAAATTGACACGTTACTCAGATAAAATGGTCGTTTGAATGCACCAAATTTGTATGTTGTCTTCATCAGAAGTGGAAGAACAAAATGTTCCCAAATCAAAGGGCTTGAGCTTGGGTAGCTTTTAAACGGGTTGGAAACTTTTTGCGAGTTGCAAATTAGCTTAATGTTTTTATAGTTGAATCTTTTGTGGCATGATTTTACGCATGCACTCAGGCCACCAGCTGTTGGCAGTCAGCTCGACAATTCTTCCTGCTTGATGTAAGGCCCTGTTAGGGCACCTTTCAAGAAGTAGTCGAATCCATACGTAGTTTATCTGCCTTTATGCATTTTGTAACTGTTATGTGTTATACTGTGCTTAATTACAAGGCTAACAGCTTGACATCCATCTTAATGCGGCTGTACGGCTACGAAGAAAAGCTTTAGAGCTCTCTCAGAAACTTCGCAGTTGAGGAAAAATTTGCCCAGGACGAATTTTTCTTCGACTGCAAAGTTTCTGAGAAAGCTGTAAATCTTTCCTTTGTAGCCAAACGGCTGCATTGAGGTGGATGTCAAACTTTCCTTCGCAGAAACTTACTCCACCTTGGGGATTTCCCCTAAATCTGGTCGATTAAAGGTTGACAGCATTGCCATTGTTGCTCATACATATGCGAATGTCAGCACAGAGCATGCCCTCCACTAGCACTAGGCCAAGACAACACTTGTTATTTGCCACCTTTGTGGATGAGTATTAAAAATTGACTATTGCATCAGCGATTCAATGAGCAACCTAGAGCTCAGTTCATAACTTGGTACCTTGCATCAGCTGTGAGGACTGCTACGTCACATTCGGACGTGGGTTCTATGCTGGCTGCGGTGGCTGTTTAAGATGGAGGCGAAAAGCAAAACCATCTATGCGTCGAGATTCTGAAGCACGGTAAAGATGCTTAGGCAGTCGAAATTAATCTGGAGCCCTCCGCTATGCACGCCTCTTAGTACCACAGGTGTAGCTTCGGTGCATTGAACACCCGCAATTTGAATTTTTTTTTTGCAACGTCATATTCGCACTTGATTACGGAGGCATCCCCGAGTCGTTTGCAAGCCAGCACAAGTAAGTCCTTGCCTTCTATATGCTTACGTATGACCATCATGATTTGTTACACAGTTCAACACTCAAAATTACTGATGTAAGTATGCCCGCAAATACCGGTCTCCACCCTTGCAGGTGACCATTGCTGGGTGGCGTCCAAGTCAAGTGGATCGCCCGCTGCTGCAAATGCATTCGCAGCTCGCAATGGCCTAGGTACGCGTTTATAACGAATTCGGATTGCTTCGAATGAAAGCTCAAAATAATTGCGTATTTCTATGTATATATATGTATTTATATTTATATATGCATATTTATAAATATATATGTATTTATATTTATATATTACGTAAAAATATGTTTTATATATATTATTTTTAAATGTTATAGCATTGCTAACACTAATTTCTGCAGTTTGGAGGTGCCCGTTTGGTATTTTGTGCACGGAACTTATAAGCTGACGGTCTCTACACAATGCCTTTAGGCAGGAGTCTGAATATAAGTGGTGAAGTGCACAAAGGGGACTTCATTGCCATACTTCCCCTGTTGAACAAAGCTGTTGCAGTAATTACTGCTCTACAATTAAAAGTTGGGTTCAATTTTTTTAAGTATTTCTGCGCAATGCAGTTTTGCTACGCAAGTTAGACAGGGGCCAAAAATTTAAATGTACTGAAGTACATGCTACAGACAGTTATTTTAAAAGATGTGTAACTACAATGGTAGCCAAATGCCAATTTTGCAGTGGTCAAACTAACATAAACAGAAATCACTCACTTCTCTGCTGTTGATGTGTGAATTTATTGACCCACCAAGATCACGAAGGAATTCACTACCAAGCAGAAACTTGCGTTGTTTCTTGCATGCACCTGGAACAAGACCTTCCTCTTTAGTGTTTAAGCTACAGGCACGCAAAAGAAGTATTCACTTTGGTAATTTTGATATTTTTGCCATTTACTGTTTCGATCAGTATTAGCTTAGATTTGTTCAGAGTATACGTTGCAAGGAGTATACATCTGCAAAGTAAACTCGGCACAAGTGGATTGGTTGCGGAGGAAACGTGCACGCACAGTTATTGAGGGTTTAAATTTTTCAAGTTTTCCTTGGGTCCTGTTTTCCAACCAGTTGCACGGAGTCTTCAGAGCCAGGGATGGACGCAAGGAAGAAGGCGGTAGGGTAATTCCCTAGTTCCCCCCCACTGCCCAAGTTTCCCTAGAAACTAGCCCTACTAACAGTTTGAAGCTCTCTGAGAGTAAATTCACAATGTAAACAACCTAAATATAGCCAGCTTCACCACATTGCAGTCTCGGTGCGTTTTATTTTCAAAGGCTTCAAAGGGCCCTGTTTTCCAGCTTTGGGTGCGCAAAGAACAGTACACCAGCCAAACAGTTTTACAAATAAACTGAGATGAGTTCGTTTGACTTCAGAATGAGAAATAATACGGACGAAACTTGTATATCATGAGAGCATGTTGACAAAGATGTTTTTTTTTTAAATCTTCTCTCCTGTAGAACATTTTTGAATTGTGCTTTTTTGCTGGTAAATTTGTAAGAGGAACCACCCAGTTTTTGAAGACTGCTCAGCAGTGCCTGGTTGTAAATGCGAAGATTTTGCATTGTGTGTATTTTTGTGTTCAAAAAGAATGTGTAAAAAGGGAAGCGACTCCAACACTTGAGTGGGCAACCAACGCCAAGCCGTGAGTGCAATACACACTGCACAAACATGTACTGCCTGAATGACTGTGTTTACGACGGACAGTTGTAGAAGCTGCTACCGTAACTCACAGAAAGGTTTCGTGTTAACGTGATGTCAATAAAGATGCAGAAAAGGACCTGGTTTTGGATTTTTTTTTGCTTTGTTCTCAGAGTATGGAGGTGTATGGTGGAAATGAAATCGTAAGTCATCCTCTTTATCCCTTGCCCTTCTTCTCATCCTTGTGTTTGTTGGTGCTTGCTCAGTGAATTCAAGAATATGGAACACCAATTTCCGCAAGCATCAATGTTGACCAGTTACCTTCATTTTATAGCTCCTTAGGGTGCTAATATGTAAAAACATTTGAGTTGTCCTTTATCGGTATTTACAGGGCCGTGAAAACAAATACTGCTTGCAGCAGCAGCAGTTGCTTGTGAAAGTAGGAAATGTGAAAAGTGTTCAAATAGCTGTGGCCCTTCAAAAGGGAAAAGGCTTTGGCGTGTTGGTTCATACATAGTCACACAGAAAACATAGTGCAGTAAAAACAGAGGACGAGGCAAGGATGGGACAAGCGGTAGAACCTCAGCATGGGAGTTAAGGGATATGTAGGAACAAGGATTCAAAGAAGGAGTAGAAAAGCCCTAGAAATTTGCTCTGCAGAAATGCTGCCACACGCGCAGTTTCCCACACTATGATCTGTAAAATTACAAATTGTGAATGGTGGTGGATTGGCGGAGCTTGCTTAAGTGTCTTTTTCTGGAATAAAGAGTAAGGTGGGTATGGGAAAGTGTAACATAAATTCTGCAGGAATGTTTGCTGAGCACGTGTGTTTTTAAATGGACAAAATGGGGTTTTTAAACAGGTATTATCTTATCTTGCAGCTGGCAATAAAATGTTCCGCTTTCTGTTACGGTCAAATATAAATGTAAGAACTACTGCCTTCTTACCGTCATTTAGTGGCGTAGCCAGAAATATATTTCGCGGGGGGGGGGGGGGGGGGGGGGGGGAAGGGGGGCGGGGGTTGAACACTGCTAGTGTAACCTAGCTCCCCCCCCATCATGCAGTAGACAACACAGAAATAGAACGAAAAAAAATTGTGACGCTCTTATTTTCGTTTTTAAATTTTAATGTATGGATGTGATGGGCAAAAACCATGGGGGAAAAAAAAAAGGGGGCCAAAATGAGGGGGACAAGGGGAGCAGCGCCTAGAAGACACTCTATGACAAATCTCGAGATATATGTGCCTTACCATCAGCCCCTCAAAGCGGCCGCACGTCCTTTGCTTGCTTGAATTACTCTACGGCGGTCACCTGGTCCCTCTTCAGAATGTGTGGTGGGCTTTTTTTCGCCTGGGAAAAAGGAAGGGAAATAGGAGAGAGGATTCTTGGCAAAGCATTGCTTGCAATCGAACAATGGCCCTTAAGGTATCATCTTACACTTAGAACAAAAAATAAAATATATTTTAATGTCTTTTAAGCAGCAGTTAAGACATGCACGATTAAGTAAAATGTAATTTATTTCGATTCAACGTTTTGCCTGGTTTTCCACTACAACGTCCACTTGCAAAAGGTCATCGTTGCTGTGACCCTGTGGGGGCCCATATATTTGAAAGGCAGGGACGAATTGTTAAGCTCTAGAACTTTCGGAATGAACGTAGAAGCTAGTTTAACGGTATATTCTGTTCTGAAATAATTTTTAACGGATCCCTACAGCTTCAATCTGTCACGTATTTGTAACGTATTCATACAGCTGGCACCCGGACCAGTGTGCATTGGTTTGGGTGCCGTCGAAGTACTGAAGGACTGTACCACTGTACCTAGATACGCAGACATTCACTTGAACCCCGCTAAAATTCTATTTTGACATTTAAATGTGCTACTTCTGATTCCGAACGCAAAAACTCCTCTAGCGCCTTTTAAATCTTCGCGCCATAAAACGTTCTTGCGCAATCGCATTCGGGTTCAACCAATCCGGTCAATGAGATAA
Organism: Haemaphysalis longicornis; assembly: GCF_048455015.1. Taxonomy (NCBI): domain Eukaryota; kingdom Metazoa; phylum Arthropoda; class Arachnida; order Ixodida; family Ixodidae; genus Haemaphysalis; species Haemaphysalis longicornis. Next base: position 90,338,805 of record NW_027526225.1, on the reverse strand, counting down.
CCGCACGTTGCTGGTTTGCTCGTGCGTGGTACTCGTCTATCTATATGGGTGCGGCGTGACCATGGTGTGCCAAATTCCGACCGTTGTGAACTGCTGACAGCCTCTTGGTCTTTACTACCCTGCATTGTGCGTGTTTGACTGAGCCCCGCCAGATACCATCTCATGCCCAGACGGCATCGGGACACATCGGCGACATGTCGGCATTTTCGAAGCTGAGGGCGACGGTAGCCACTCTCTTTACAAAGCACCTTTTCGTGACAAACGTAACTCTTGGCGTCGGCTTTATGATGATCGGCGACACCTTGCAGCAAGGGTACGAGGTTTACACTGGAAAGGAGAATCAGCTGGACACAAAAAGATCGAGTGAGTTCGTACCGGCCTGATCGTCTGCAGGTCACTGGGCGAGACACCTTCTTTTACTGCATATAGTTCACCTTTATTTTGCACAACACTGTCGACGTTTCCCTGATAGCGAAGTAGCGAATTTGTTGGCGCGCTCGGCAAGATTGAAGTTTGTCGACATGTATTCTAGACAAGCGAACATGAATCCTCGATCATAAATCTGGCCAATCAAGCTTGTTAGATTTTTGGCCACATTTTTTCTGTAAAACGCCAAAATAGCTGTGCCTCTCGCACTGTCCTAGTACTTTTCATGTGCTCGAACTGTCGAACACCGTCATGATGAGCTTGTGCAAACCTACTAGTAAACTCGCGAGCGTAACGAGCGTTGCGTGACGCTGAACAACTGGTGCGTGTTTGCAAACAAAGTCTCGTTCGTTTTCAGAAAACATGCTGGTCGTGGGGGGCACGTTCGGCGTGTGCGGTCACAAGTGGTACTCCTTTCTGGACCGCAAGTTCCCCGGAAAATCGTTTGGCATGGTAGGCCGCAAGCTGCTGTGCGAATTCGCCATCTGTCCACCACTTGCCTTCGCCCTTTTCGTTGGCGTAGGAGCGCTGAACAGCAAGCCCTTTCAGCAGAGCGTCGCCGAGTTCAAGAAAAACATCGTCCTCTTCTGTGTCGTAAGTTTACCCGCTCGCCAAGTTTGACGCGAGCACGCCGTGACCGAAGCGACACCTTTAATATCACAGGCAACTCCTGCGAGAACAAAAAAAGAACGGAAATTGGCAGCTCCTCTGCCGGACAATGAGTAGGGAGTGAATATATATTGCCGGCTGCGGGCATGTTATCGTCACCGAATATAAGTTGCCGTCACTTGTGTTCATGATAGCTATGAGGACATGAAAATTGCTGAATGGCAATCGAAGACTAGCAAAGGATTTCATCATATCGCCGGTTTATCAAGTCATCAATTGTTGCCTGTTTGCTATGCTGTTTTTGCTTCTAATAGCAAGCAATGTCGCATATATAATCTTGCAATGAGATACATAGAAAACTTGCATTCTGCAGTTTGATTTCAATAGTAAAATAATCAACGTGTAGAGCTTTTTACGTTATCACAGCTGAAAATTCAACTTAAAGCTTTATCTCTGGAAGTACTATTGGGGTAGGATCCTCAAATTTCTGGTGTGTGCGTGCATGTGGGATTCTTTGTCTTGAATGAGGAGCTCCTCTCACTGAGATGGTTGTGCATTGTTTTTTGCTGACCGGTCATGTATACACTGAAAAAGCAGAGGAACGTATCTCATAGAAAAAGGAAACAGATTACAGCAATGTTAAAAGGCCACTACCATAGTGTTAGATACTTTTTACATCTAGACGCAGCGGCTCACAAGGCAGTCAGATAAAGTTAAGGCGCCGCAGAACTGATTGAATGGTCATCTGCTGGTGGCACTTCAGAGTGTCCTAACTTCAGAGGTGGTAACTTCAGAGTGTCCTAGATGTCTCGTAGTTCCGCCAGATGGCTGCATCGAGGACTGGTGGAGCCCAAGGGTTCTCAAGCACCAGTGGCATGCGTGGAAAGCAGTGTTATTCTGGCTGTTTTCTGGATTAAATGTGTATGCATTTCATGCACGTGTGAGCTCGCCCTTAGTTTAAAACAGCTGGGGGAAGTGGGGGGGAGTCATCCTAAGTTAATCTAGGCTCGCGTCAAAGCTCCTCTGAACACTGGGCACCACTCACTTTGAAAATGTCACTTCAAGTCCACAGTTTCGTGTATCAACTTACCGAAGTAGCACAACATCATTTATGGCAGGGTGAAATAGCAACCAGAGGAAAATGTTCCCTGGCGGCCTTCTCCAAACTATCGTTTGTTCTGTTGTCGGAGCTGACCAAGCTTAGGAGAGCAGCCAAAAAGATCCAAACACCTCCAAGTGTCTGGTGCTCGGGTAGCTTCTTTTCTCCCACACTGGAGGTCACTGCCATAAACAGTCTCAGTGGTGTCTGTTTTGCGACTTTATAAAAATGTTTAGCGAGGTGTGTCCATGCTTAAAAGTATATCTTATACTGTAGCTACTACTAAGGCAAACAAGTAGCGTGCTGCCCATGTCCTCGGCCTAAATTTACAAATCTGCTTTGTGAACTATAAATGTGTGTTGCCAGTGAAACCTAGGAGACCAGCATGGTTGATGCTGCAATATGTAACGCAAGGACTGGCAAAAAATTGGATGTTAGAACTGAATTAACTTGCTAATCTCGAGACTTCACAAGTGAAAACTTATTGGAACCAAAATGCTGTTATGTAACAGGCTAAAAAAGGCTATAGGTAGGGCCCTCGAATGAAATTCAGTGTCCTTTTACCCTTGACAATAAAACCTGCTTGTTTCATTGGATGATTAGTGAATACTACAGTGGTGAACTGCATCCATAGCTATAATGTGTGCTGTTGAGCTTTTAGTTTCAAAGAGTCTGACTCCAGTTGACTCAACCAGAGAAGTGGAAAGAACAAGTCTTAATGCTTGCAATCTAAATAAGGTGTTGCACTCCAAGTGAGGTGGCGACATTTTAGGTTCACTCTGCAATTTAAAATTACACGTGTGTGTTTTATTGTTTGCATAAAGAAGTTTATCATATAAAAGGTGTATATTTTTTATGCCTCTTTTTTGCCACAGTTCAGATGCTCATAAAGACATTTTATTGGGGGTAGACGGGCATGTTGTGGGATGCACTGCTAACAAATGGTGAAAATTGTGCACCATTTTCTGCACGTTGTGCTCATATTGCCTCTGCTCAAAACACTCGTATTACTCGTGCCAAGTGCCTTTCTGTGCTGCGTCTGAGCAACTTCGGGTTTGTGTGCAGGCCGACTGGGGCTGCTTTGTTCCGGCGCAAGCCCTGAACTTCTTCTTCGTCCCACCTCGGTTCCGGTTCCTCTATGTCTGTGGCCTCACGGTGATCTACGACGTCTTTCTATCGTTCATCCTGCACCGGGTAAGGCTTCAAAGGGCGTGTTACCTACAGTGGGGAACGTAGCCCTGTATAGACTTAGTGTAGACTTAGTCTTAGGGTGTCTACTGAGTGGAGAAATGGGGAGTTCTTAGGGAATCCCAAGCAGGGCTCGGGTTTGGGCTAGTTGGAATTCCATAATTTGCAGCTTCATTGCACAAACAAAAGAACACAAAGAAGGTGAGGAAAAGTGCTATTGTCTTTTTTGTCCCTGTTCTTTCTTGTGCACTGAAGTTTCAAATTGTGAATCTAGGGAGTCTGGGAAAACTTGGGGGTGCAAGGTTCCTTCTATCAGGGAAAATAAGAATTTTTTCTGATTAAACAGGAACAGAAGACTTTGCTGATGACGTCGTTTAAAGCACAGAGAGAGTGCCCGTCCTACGAATCGTACATGAGGCTGGCACCCAGCGACCGCCAGTCACACTGTGAGAGATGCTATTTCGATCTCCGCAGTGCTGTTTAATGCCTTGCTCCCATGTTACTCCTTTGGCATATGATTAGTGTGAGCATACCTTTGATTTAACATGCAATAAACGCTGCCTGTGATGTTTAACCCTGTCACCTCTGGTGTCCTTGGTCTGATATCATCACACTGTCGAGAGGGCAGTTTCCACTGCACCATTGATGAGACCATGGAATGCAGAAAGGGCGCGGCTCACACATGAGCCCCTTCCCCCCTCCAACCAGCGGCTTCCCCTCATTTTTCTTGTGTTACCCAGAAGACAGATGCAGCTAGGTGGCACGAAATGTTGCAGTGCGGCCGATTTCAGCAGATGAAGTCAACCTTGAAGTTAAGGATAGGACGAAAGCCCGTGTGGCTTGGGTGCATTTTTCGAGGATTCCGACCAAAAAGTTAGTAGGTTTAAAAGATTTACATTTTGGCTTCCGCACAGTAGCCTTGGTCACAGTCTGTGATCCAGGCTATCGTCTGATGGACTCGCCGCGGTGGCTCAGGGGCTATGGTGTTGTGCTCCTGACCACGAGGACGCGGGTTAAATTTCAGGGCGCGGCGACCGCTTTTCTGATGGAGGTGAAAAGCAAAAATGCCCGTGTGTACGAGATTTCGGTGCGCGTTAAAGATCCCCAGGTGGTCAAAATCAATCCGGAGCCGTCCACTACGGCGCACCTTATCGCCTGCGTTGCGCCGGCGCGTTAAACGCTACAATAAGTCGACCTCGTGGCTCAGCTTTCTTGCATTAATGTGTGGGTCTTAGCAATGCACAGCCAAAATCGCATGTTACGAAGAGGTCACCCGTAGTTCTACTAAAAACAGTGCCAGTTTGAGGCCAAAAGTTGAGCAGTATCAAACAACCTAATTACATTTTGTTACCTTACTGGTGCAGCTTTTGAAAACCTGCGCAGTGGGTCAAAAGGCTGCACAACACTGAGCGGGCACATGAATTCTCTGCCACAGTTGCGTATCCCACACTCCATCAAGTATTCAATGTTCATACAAGCGTTCGTTTTCAAGAATAACTGACCTCTTCCCGCATCTAACATCCCAAACCCGGGATGTTAGATGCGGGAAGAAAATCCCGGGCCCTCTCCACTAATGTGAAACCTAATTAGGGGCAAAGCATGCAGTGCATAAGTGTATTCTTGGTGCCTTGGCGTATTTGCCAACGGAGATGAAACCGTCAAGAGGTAGAGGTATACAGCTTTGGCGTAAAATTCTCTTGTCTTTGAAGCACGAAGCTCTCCAGTGCAAGGTGTAAACGAGTGTCCCGGAGTTTCTTTAGTAACCGTTACGAAGCGCTCCAGTGCAAGGTGTAAACGAGTGTCCTGGTGTTATTTTAGTATGCGTTATGTTCTAGTGTGAGGCGTGAACGAGTTTCCCAGTGTTTTAGTACCGTGACTACTACATGAGGTGACGCTTATGACGACAACATGAGACGCCGAGAGCCCCAGCCCCTAAGGGGCTTCGCCCTCTAAAAAAAAAGGCTTTTTGTCCTTTCATGTCCCTCACACACAGACTAGTAAATCTAGGGAAAAGGAGGGGTGATATTACACCTCCTTTGGTTTGATAGTTTTCAGTCTAGATAGCTTGATTCTTGATAGAAAAATTGTTTTATAGTTTTCAGCCTACCGCTTGTGGAGTGTGAGGACTCTGCTTTTGTCCACCATAGTGTTTGGCCAAGGATCTCTGGTAGGGGCTAACTCGTGGCATGCGCTGCGTTTTTTTAGCCACCAGTACGGTCAACAAAGGGTTGTGCTTTATAAGGCAACCCTCCTGTCTGTTTCTACTAACCTGTGCTACGGGTTCATGGCATTCACAAAGCATAACAACAACATCTGGGCCTGAGTTTACTCTGACATTTATTAGTGCATCAATAACCCATTCAGTTTGTGCATAGAGTGGTTGTTATGTGCTGTCCATAAAATTCTGTGGTCTCTGTTGCATGTAGTGAGGCTGTGTTGTTGCTTAGACATTTCTCACTGGCAGTTGTCAGCAGTGATTCGCACATTGTACACATACCCGGCCTAGTTCCTTTAGCAGCAAAGCGCAAATAGACTAACAGTTCTTTTAAATGCAGAGCACTTTAGAGGCTCGCCTTGTCGTTGTAGCTCACTGGACCCAAGTAGAGTCACTCGGTGTTTCCTTGTAGTGGCTGTTGTAGTGGCGTAACCCAGAGGCTTCGGAAGCCAAGCGGTTTGTATAGTCATAAGCGTTCGAAACTCTGTCATACATCTCCCCCTTGTTTAGCGCGAAGAAAACTCATGGTACATTTGAGGCAAAATATACGTAATTAACTAGCAGCACCCGCGTTCATTTAGTTAGGAACGCTCGCTGGGTTGGTTTGTTCGATAGTAAGTGAAAAGAAGTGGCAGTGCAACACCGGCACGTGCGGGAGGAAAAGCAAGCACAAAAAGAACAGGACTCCCACTGGCACAATTTCAGGCAAATGCTTTGGGTTGTAGCAGTGAGCTGATAACAGCGCTATGCCCGATATGGCAAATCACTGCTCTGCACTTCCGACAGCTTTCACATTGAGTGGAACGGCTTTAATTTTTTTTCTAGAACAGTTGACAGATACTCTTTGAATGAAGCCTAGGTAATTACTTTAAAGATGGAACAAATTATGTCTCTGCTTTTTCTTCCTTTCCTCGCAGGATTCTCATGAAGAGACCCAAGTTCAAAGTTGAGAACTAAACGTGAGTAACATTGAGTCTGTGGACATGTCTTTACCCGTGGCCCTGTTTGTCACAAAGTAGCCCAGTCTTGTCACGACGCAACGGTCGAACAAAATGCGGTGTTAAAAAATTGAAAAACACTTTATTTGTTCCGGAATGTACAGTTCCAGCAGTTGGAAAAACTGATTTGCTTAAGATGACACAAGTACACGCGTTACGGCGCTGGCAAACGTCGCTAGTTTGTTTCATTTGGCTTGGTAGGCAGAGCAGCTGGGAGCCACTAAGCGTGCTTTTTCCAACCTTTCGGGGAGCGTTAGCATTACCGTCATTTCTGCAGATCACTGGCCAATAGCTTTGGCAACAGTTTTCTCTCTTCTTGCTACGTTCACGAAGCAAACCTTGCGTGACCCTGAACTCCTGCGCGAGACGACATTGTGTCGCCGTTGCATCTGTGCGTCGGGTTAGTTGCAGCCAACTTGTTGTGCACCAACTTCTTGCACGCATGTTCACTTCAAGCACCAAAAGCAGTGTGAAACGAAAGGCACGTCACGATGGGGCACATTTTGAGGAAATTAGCGCTTCGTACGGTCCAGTCTGTGGGGCATTCCACTCGGCACAAACAGAAGAGAGAAGCAGCAAGCTGTTACAATGACAGAAAAAAACAAAGGAAAGAAACGACCACATTCTTTAAACAATGGGCTGAACCCATAAGCGCCAGAGGGGAGAGAAGATGATCCAGGCGAGTTCATTGGCTTGCGGTTCTCTCCGGTCACGGGGGGGAAGGTTCCCTGGCTTTGCGGCAGGGCGGACGGAGATTGACCGAACAAAGCGCACAGAGTCTTTTTTCTTTTCATCTTGAAAAACACTGGAATCTCTATGTGGCAGGATGTGTGCTCGGCGGCCCTTGTGGTGGCCCTTGTTGCGTTTTCTTCTGGGTTGCACCACAGAGGAGGCTCAAGAGCAGCACGATGAATTGATGAGGGGGTGATGCCACTTCCATTCAGGTTGCATTGCTGGAAATGCGAAAGAAGTGCCGTCAGCTTGGGAGCAGCAATGCGTACGTTGCGCGTTAAAGTACAGCTGGCAATATATTTTTGGCTTCAGTTCTCGTCAAGCCTGGCATGCGTGGCAGAATTGGGTATCACGTTCACGTTTATATGACTCGGCTAATATAATCGGGGGTGCTGTGGGAGTATAGGTGGCTGCTTCAGCAAGCAGATAATGTTGAGTCATGCTGCCACTGTAAGTTAATTTACTGTTTTGCAACTGGCCAGTATTGCCAAGATTCTGTTAGAGCCAACGAAAGCCAGTTGCAGGCTAAATACTACGTTAGTGTCTGACAGGACACTAAATCAAACTTGTAGCACACGACATCAGTGTAATTTGAATTGGCGATTCACATCAAGCAAACACCTACAAAAAAGAAGGAAGCAAGTGGAGGTAAGCTTTGAAATGGAAATACTACTGAAGAAAAACGCTGTTCATTTCTGGTGGGGTATGACATTGCGAGCTTTTTTACAGGGCGATAAGGTGTAGGTTTGGGCAAGTTGACTTATGCATTGTGTTGTGTATTTTTTTGTGGTCTTTCTCTTTGTGCAGTGAACGTTTAGTATAAATTGTTATTGTAATGAAGTGGTGGCTGTTGCTTTCTTCCCCGCACACCGTGAAGTACAGTGCGTGTCCTAAGCTGAGAGGATGATGCTGAACAACTCGCATCCTGACGTTAAGGGAAGACACGAGAGGCGTGCGGGTTCAGCCCCGAGACCGCTTGTCCCCCAACTTACACTGTGGTGGTGTGTCCTCAGTAGTCGTCGTCATACTTGACCGAGCTCTGTTGGGACTGGGGGGAGTTTGCCCCCTGGCGGTAGAGGTAGGAGGGGCTGGAGTCCCCCGCGGGGGCCTTGCCTGGGGCCGGGATGATGTAGGTGCGTGTCGGGGGGAAGTTGAAGCCACCGCTGCCACCGCCGGAGCCCCGGCTGGGCTGTGGAGCCGCTGCGGGCTGCTGGGAGTGAAAGAAAACGAGACGAGGATCGTTCTATTGCCGCTTCACTGGTTTGTGGGCCGGAGATCCAAATGTTGGCATCCTTGCCTTACTCGTGTTAGGCATGGGTGACATAGAATACCCAAGCAACCACCGGACGTCTGTCGGCCATCCATCCAGTTCTAGCGGACTGATGATGTACCAGGTATGTCCGTGGGACGTCCGGGATTGAATGTATTTTGGATGCTCAGTAAAAATTTCCAGAATCGCAGAACGAGAAGCTTGTGTTTCTACATTCGAATACTACAACTCACAACACCAACACACTACCGGGCAGACAGGCATACATGAATACAGTGAACTTGCTTCACATGTTTCGTTAGCAGTTCTCAATTCTTATATGATTTTCCGCAAAGAGATCATCGTTGGAGCCGGTGAGGTGCTTAAAAAGAGTGAAAAATTTGGCTTAATTTTAGAAATATTACATGGATGAAACTTTCAACATACAAGCCAGGGTACAAAATATTTTTTGTGTTTATATTCAATTTAAGCTATTATTTGATGCTTCGTAGTAACTTTGTACGTCCACTGGCGGATGTCATTCGGACTTGTACATTCGTTTCTGGATGTCCACTGTACGTCCAAAAGTGTACATCTAACCATGGACTTACAGTGGCTGTCTAAACCGGGCATTGGATGTTCGGCTGCATTTTGGATGTGCCACGGACGTCCGTGGTTGCTTGGGTAGTCCCTTGTACAGGAATTACGAAGTCCAAAATACAAATTGTTTTTGTAATTCGAAAGATATTAGTTTTTAGAACATATTAGAACAGTTATTAGAACATATTAGATATTAGAACAGTCGTGCCAATATTAACACAAAGATCAAACCGCTAGGTGTTGAAAAGGAAAAAAGATGAAAGAGTGGTGACACACCAGCTCCTTTTTTCACCGCCCCTGTGTCTGTAGAGACTAGTTCGAGTGATCGATGGCTGACAAAGGCTTTTACCAGTAGACTTGATTTTGTGATTGCCTCCGGTTTTTTATGAGTGAAGTGCTTACAAACTAGCATGGAGTTAACTCGCCCACTGCTGTTTTTTGTGCCCCAGTGATGATGTTGGTGCTGACGTTGTGTAGCCGGAAATTTGCAAGCTTTTCAATAATTTTGCCTTCCTAATTTAGGTTTGGCAGTTGTCTTCAGGAGTTGAATGGATGTAGTGAGCAAGTTAGCGAAGGCTAGTCGCTAGATGTTAATTAGAGATAAATGTTGCTGTAACGGTCCCTGTCACTTTTCCATCCTTCCCAAACTTTCTCCTGCATTATGCGCTCTAGTTTGGCACCTGTGCAGCCTGATGTAGCCTAAAGAGGAACGCGCATTCAGTTGCAGTCTTCGTCAGGATCAAAGTACCTATTCACCGAAATGCTGTTACACTTGTAAGTTTAGAAGGGTCATGGTTGGGGCAGTTTGGTGATGTATAATGTCTAATGAGCGAAAGCACTTAATTGTGCTGTTGCTGCGGTGGTGTGGACTCTACCTTAAAACTAACACTGATTACTAGGTTGTAGGGATGGGCGAATATAGATTTTGAGGTTCGAAGCGAATTCGAAGCGAATAGTGATTTGGTCGAATAATTTCGAATCGAATAGTTCGAATAGTGCCCATTGCAAATCACAAAGACAAATGAGCAACTTGTGACCTGACTAATGTACACATTTTTTTCTAATAATTAGAACTCACGTAGGCACAGCATTGTGTAAAACTATTACCAGTTGAACATTTATTGCAAAATCTTACACACAGCTTTCCTTTGCTGTATTCACAAGTTTTAATGAAGAAATGCCTGTTGCGCCACATGCTCTAGGTGCAGCAGTTTCCGCCCGCTGCTCATTCGCAAGTTTAAGCGCCGCCTAGAAACTCGCAGAGTTGAGCGCCGCCTAGAAGCTCCGCTAAAAAAAGAAGTATTGTAGCCACTAGTATCCTCGGCCGTAGCCAAGCAAAGCGCAAGTGGCTGGCCGCCATTTTGAATAGGCTCGCTTAGTGCGGCGTACTGCCGCGCTGTGCGAGCCTATTCAAAATGGCGGCATGCCTATTCAAAATGGCGGCCTGTACAAGTCTGCTGGCTTGGTGCCGCTATGTTTGGAGTGGTGTCGTTTCAGTGCCGCCTTTTTTTTTTTAACTTAAGTGTGCTGGCGGCCGAGAGCTTCGTCGAACCTCTAGGCATGGCAGCAACTCGGCAGTGCCAGCACTGATAATAGAAATGTCCGCGTCGGTGGGTCTTGAGCCAAGCCTGGGGTAACTCTCGGAAAGCTTGACCGAAAAGCTTGGCTTTTAGCTGCCTATTCGGGAGCATCGAATAATTCGAAAATATCGAATACCTGCATTCGGATCGAAGCGAATAACGAATAGAGAGCTATTCGATCGAATATTCGACAATACCGAATATTCGCCCATCCCTACTAGGTTGTCATGTCGTCCCCCCAACCGCCCTTCCCTACCTGCTGGTACTGTGGAGGTGCCTGTGGCTGGAACTGCTGTGGCTGGAACTGTGCGGGGGGACCCCTGGGGGGTGCGGCCTGTCCGCGGAAGGCCTGCCTGGGTGGGGCGGCCTGCGGCTGAGGCTGGGGCTCGTACTGCTGCTGCGGGGGGGCCTGTGGGCGGGGCTGGCCAGAGGGCACGGGGAAGGGGTCGCCCAGCACGTAGCCGTCGGGGTAGTAGCGCTGGGCATACAGCACTGTGTTGTTGGGGCCGCGGTTCTCCAGCTCCTGTGGGAAGGAAAGAAGGGGGGAGGACACTGTCAGGGCACTGCACTGTCCCTCTTGGCCTGCCCCTTTGGGTGGTGTGTAGAGGCAGTGTGTACAGTTCACGGGCCCAAGGAACAGCTGGGTCGGGAGACAGGTACGAGCCAAACCCTAGTGCTTGGGCATTCCGAGTATGCTGCTGTGCTCATGTGTGCTTGTTGTCTAACTGGCGGAAGATACCGCTAGGGTCCACAGGCTCATGGCCGCCATCTAACGGGGAAGATCAGGTGACTTCCTCCCTTTCACCCCCTTCCTTCTACCAGTTTGGGCTTAAAGTTCCTTCTCTCTCTCTATCTCTCTCTCTCTCTCTCTCTCTCTCTCTCTCTCTCTCTCTCTCTCTCTCTCTCTCTGTTGAGATCGAGCTTTCATTTGCATGCCTTGTGACCTTTGCTGGTTGATAGAAGAACAAGGTGCAGTTGTCAAGAGACTTCTATTTAGCATAAATTTATGGCAGCATGTATTACTCTCGTTGGGGCTGTTTTGCGGTGGCTGTCCGCCATCAGCTGCTGCAACTGCCCCAAATTTGTGTCTTTTATGGTTTTATTCGTTTCAGAAAGAGGGCATTGTTTTATGTTGCCATGGAAAGATTGGTCAGTGTTACTGCGTAGGAGCTTCACGGCACAACACGCATTGCCGTGAAGCTGCAGCAAAGGAAAACCCCGCGTATTATCCGCACCCCTACTTTGCCGCTGAAATTTTTGCATTTTTGGTGCGGGTTATACGCACAAAAATACGGTACTCAAAAGGGAAGGCATGAGTAGCAGCACCAGCTGGTGAGGAGAGCAGATCCACTGTCCAGATCCGAAGTGTATGCCAACACTAAATTGATAAGAAGGCCATCGCACGCAATGATAAACTTACACTAGTAGCTGTATAGTGCGCATCCATTGGTCGCCATCTAATATAACAGCAGCTGTCCAAGTAGACGACCAGAGGGAAGCGTGGAATCTGCGTGCTTTATGATGTTTGTTGTTTTGGAAAGAAGGAACTGCCCTGGCAGTTTTTCTTCCAAATAGTGTTGCTTTTGCTCTGACCAAGAGAAAGCAGATGACGTGTCTGATTGTTTGTGTGGTGCATTGTAGGCTGTGTGTCTTTACACGCATCTGTAGCACTGCATGTTGCCGGCTAGCTGGAACACCATGGAAGGCCCAGAGGGGCATGGTTGCATGGTGGTGCAAAATCTTCAGCCCATTTGTCTATTATCTGTACATTTACTTAATCATTTTTAGGTGCCAGTGTTGATTTCTTGGTGTGAAATCAGTGTGCATTTTATTTCTTGCCTCCTGCCGGAATACGTCTCATTGACGCATTTGTTCTGTTTTTTCCTTTCTGCAGGCCCTGGGGTGCCCAAATGCAGTCGGTGCTACAAGATTTATGTATACACTATTTATATCGAATATAAAATAAAGTAATTCATTGATTTTACTTTTGTGAGTGCTATTTGGTAGTTGAGTCTGTCTGGCTGGATACGGAAGTATAAGATAGCCTGACAGACCTAGAATAAGCCATGCTGCTTTCTGAGTCACTCTGCATGGCCAACTCTCCTGAATTTCCGAAGTGGATATTTGGGTGATGTCTTTTAATTATAGAAATACCACCTCAAACATGGTTGATGGAAAAAGAATACATAACTTGCACATGTAAACACTGTCCTTTCTGGTGCGCTGCTCTTGGCTTTCTAAGCGCTGTTCACATAAGTTTACAGCCTTCCACCATGTACTCAGTGCTTCAATTTCGCGGCTACAGCGACTTCAGTGCAAGCTATGTATACACCTTAAGCGCTGCCTGTAGGGGCGCCACTGAAATCCCTTTAGCGGCCCGTTTCGAAAGCAGCCACAGGAGACTCTGGCCCGCTCCCCAATGTCGCCGCTGCTTTTGATCCACATTCGTGACTGAGATTTACTGTTTGTATGCACTGGAAATACATATTTATGTGGAGGAGTCACTCTGTTCGCAAATGTGGTGTATTTACGAGAGTGTAAATGTTTCTGACGCGATCTTAGTGTGGTACATATGGCCTGTATAAGCGCCAGGTGTGTGTCACAGGCTGGCGTCACGAAATCAGCATATGCGTGGAGCTAATTGTCATTCCACTGCTTTGAAATATACTAACAGAGTCTCCGTAAGCAGTGTGCTCTCAGATGGTCGTGCTACGGATCTACACTACGATGTAAATCAGTTTTGTGTGCTTACATAGTCTAGCGGAGCACTCATACCTGACAGCACGCCAGTTATGCTTGCCAATATCATACCTCAGACATTGGTCACTACCCTAGACAAGCCAATGTGGCATAAATTTCACGAACATTCTACGAAATAAGTACGACAAATAATGCAAAATTATACTCGGGAATCGGCACACGACAAAAAAATTAATATCGGGCTGCCTCGTCGCGAGGTGAGCGCTCGCAAACATTAGTACATCCTCTGCGAGCAGTGCAGAGACGGGCTTATATAATCCGCATCTGCGACTAAATGCTTCTTTGAAACATCATAATATGACACAGGGAGCCTGCAGAATCTAGAACAAATTGAAATCAGAGGGCCTTATCAGATACCGCAATCCTCCAACGACACCTCAGGGTAAATGGTAGTACGAACCCTGACTGGCAACTGCAGTCACAATGAGTGCTTTAGTGCATCCCAGCTTCTCTGTCAGTGTTCATCCTTTTCTCGCTGCTTAGCCTGAAACTGCCATACCATCTTGCCTACCTTTAAATTCCCCTGCCCCGTCTCTACGTTACGAAAAATCCGTATGTTTAAAGCGCATAAGTGCAGTGGGTGTTAGCAATAATTTTTGGCTGGCGTCTTGGTTTGCTCTGTAGCAAGCATCGGAAAGTGCTTATTGGCGGTGGCTTCACAGCCGCGCCACGCTTTCACAGCCATTACGAGGCACTTCGACGTTTCCAGGCAAGCACGAGCCATGGCCAAGGCCACAACTCATCGAGCTGTGGTAGCCCAGTGAAGCTAAGATTGTGGACACATAGCACACCAAGCTCGGATTCTGTGGACACGATGAAAAACTGAATTGAATAAGCCAGATATTGGGCACCTTTCAAGCATCTGGGACTCGCTTGAAGACAATGTAAAGTATACGAAAGGCTCCACCTCTTCCAGATGGAATATTAGTGTCAAAGTTTCGCATTTTTTTTTCTTCTGGCGATAATATTTCCGTCCTTCATTCAGTTAAGGTGTCTCACATCATACAAGTTGCCATTGCTGCTATCGATGTGTCAAGGTCGCAATTTGACACATTGCTGAGCACGAGGACGTGAGTTCGATTCCCCGCTGCAGCGGCTGCTTTTCTGATGGAGGCGAAAAGCGAAAACGCCCGTGTGTACAAGATTTAGGCGCACGTTAAAGGTCCCAAGGTGGTCAAAATTAATCCAAAGCCCTCCACTACGGCGCGCCTCATCGCCTGTGCTGCATCGGCGCATTAAACCTTAGAATCAATCAATCAATTTGACACATATGCAGCTGTCAAGGCATTAACACCTGGCTACCGGAGCAGGCTGCAAACGACAGCCTGACCAAATAACTCTAACAGAATGCCCAGGTTGGGAAAGAAGCCCTGAGTACCTGCTGGATCCTTCCGGGGGTTGTTCAGACTTCCAGTATCTCGGACAGAAGTGCCTTCAAAGAACGAACCTTTCCACCACCTGTTACGCATGTTACACTGACTGGACCGCAAGTGGTAATGTTGGCGAACCTGTTTTTATCTACTTTAATATCCCCACCTCGAGCACTCAGGCCGCTGCCACAAGGGACAGGGACGGAAAAGGAAGAAGAGAAGAGTGTACAGGCCTTGTGGAGGTAGTCGTTGACGAAGAAGAACTTCTCGGCGGTGTTGCAGATGTCCTGGCTGGCCGGCACGCAGTTGAGGTGCACCTGGTGGAAGACGGTCCCCTCGGGACACATCCACGAGTGCTTGGCGCCGGCCACGCAGTAGTGGAACACCTGGCAGTTGACCGAGTTGTCCGCGAAGTAGCCGTCCGACTTGCCCGAGCAGGTGAACGTCGACTTCTCCAGCAGCAGCGTCAGCGGGTTCGGCTTCTCCTCCTCCTCTTCCTCCTGCGACTGCCGTTTCAAATGGGAAAAAGAGCGTCATGAGCCGCACGAGCTGAAGGCGGGCTTTTCCGCAACACGGGTGTTGATGCGGTGAAGCACGCTCTTCAGGGGGCGAGCTTCTCTAGATTGCTCGAAATCAGCGATAGATACAGAGTCCGCTTTCTAACTTGTCATCTTTAAGTGCGGGTATCTGCATTTTCGCTAGAAAATGAATCTTCGGACAGCTTTAGAATGACAAGTGCATGGACGCCGTGCTTATTCTTCTCACGAGCCTCCATGTGTTACAATAGAGTGGTGACAACCATGCACACCGAAAATAGGTAACGCTCTCCAAGTTGCGTGACGTTTATTGACCATGGCTCAGCTTTGATTCGTCAAGTATCCCGCTTAGATTATTTGAACTGAAAGGTTTATTGCACAATTCGGAAAGAACAGAAACGGCACTAGTAGGGATGCCGGGTTGAAAGGCATGCCAGCTAAGGGGGGGGTCACAAAACGGGGAAAAAGAGAGCAGCTTGCCTGCTGTCCTCCCTGTTGTTGCTGCTGCTGCGTGGGCCTGGCGAGTCCGCCTCCGAAGGACTGCACGGTGGACCGACCCCGGGGCGCGGGCTGACCCTGGAAGGCGGAGGGGTCGTAGGCCTGCTGCTGGGGCGCCGACGACACCTGGGGCCGGAAGGACTGCGCCTGGGCCTGCTGCGGCTGGTACGCGTCGTAGCCCACGGGCGCCTGGCCCCGGCCGGAGGAGGCCGCCCCCGTCTGGTAGCCCGCCTGGCGCGGTGCCTGACGGTAGGAGGACGGGCTCGTTAGTGCCGGAGCAGTGCAAGGCACGTCGGCAAAAAATTGCGCCGTCGATTCGCGGACACAGAGCGACGGAAATAAAGACAGAGCGCGTGTGGAGAGGGAGACGTCATGCCGAGCCAGCGGCTGCGGTGGCGCGGCGTTCGCACCGCTGCCTCTGGCCGACCGAACATCGGCGTGTCCCGTCACCGTTTGTGTACGTTGTAAAATAGAGTGTGAGGCGAGTGCAGGGTCGAGTAGGTAGCGAAAGAGAACGGAATGTGATCGACAGCGACGAAATCCCTGTACTTGCGGATAACAATAGAGCGGCAGGCTGCCACTGCCGCTGCTAGAGCGAGCAAACGTGATCACTGAGACGTTTAGAGTGCAAAGCGTGGTTGACGCGGTGTGTGGCGGGTGTGCGAGAAACGCCATGTTGCGGCTGTTGAAGCCGGGGAACTGCGTGCGCTTCGGGCCGAGCCTAAAGTGCCCGTTGACTCTTAAAGATCCACTAATGTATGATTACTCTTTGATCAAGAGGAACTTGCTGAACGTGCGCTAGTATCGAAGGAACAAATCTCACGGCGTGTCTCCTTAACCAGGTTCTATTTAACAATATAAATGTTTAAGACAGATTGGTTGAAACCTTGGTCACAGTAACTATTTCATAATCATAGCTTGCCATAGCTACTCCTAAATTCTCGCGTTGCGGCGTTTTTGTTTATGTGCGCTTTGTAAACCCTCGACGTCCCCCCCCCCCCCCCCCACACACACACACACACACTTTTCTTTTGTGAGCTGAATGTACCGCCTTACTGGTATAATCTAGTCCAAGTTTACTATGCGTACTAACCATGCGCAGTAAAAAAAAACTAAAAAGTAAACAAAATGCATTTAATGCGCACGATGCCGCAAAAAAGAAGGTGCCCTACACGTTCGGAAATTAGGGCACGCTTTCGGCTTTTTAGGTCGGACACGCGGTCCGGCTGCGTAAGAACCTAGTAACCCTGCTTGATTTGAAGGGGGACCGCGAAGGAGAACTAAGCACACGCAGGTCGCGCGAACGGGACTCGCGAATGGCTTTCTCCTCCGCAGTGTACTGCCCAGCATGTCCTATCAAGTTCAACATCAGCTAATGGCTGCGAGACTACACTGCCTGTCTCGGAGTGACGGAACGTGACATACGAGGCCTTCATGTTCTCTCATCCTTTGGGGTGACTGCGGGTCGCCGATGTAAACGGGCAGTTAACAAAAAAAAACAAAAAAAAAACGTCAGCATGTGGCAGCGGGAACATTAATCACTTGGCAGGGTTCGAGACTGTTGACTGCGATCTATGTTGCCGTCTTTTAAAATTTTAATTGTCGCGTTTAAAATTCACTTTTTATTATTTCATAGCGGTTGCTGAACGTCTGGCCTGTTCACAGGAGCCACCAACAGGAACCACAAAGGCACTCTTCGCTATGACCTCTCTCGTTCGATCGCCCAGTCTCTGCGCCGCCGGCACGGCCCTATAGTTTGTCGTCAGGGAGCGAGACAACATTACGAGAGCGAAAGCAGCGGGAAATTACTCGAGAGATGCTGGTGAAAAGGTTTGGGAGGTTTGTCGCGTATTTTTCGAAGGCGATGACGAAAGCAGTGGCGACCAGGCAAGCGCAGGAAGGCGGGGCAAAAGTTGAGCGAGGTGAGGTTATTAAGAGAGGTGGTTTACGCACCCTAGATGCGGACACCGCTGCCAGGGTCACGAGTACCGTGACCGCCAGTACTGTGGTCCTCATGCTGCACCTGCGACACGAAAGAAGAACGGGCATCGTTACGGAGTCCGCGTGAACAGCAATTCACTAGAGGACAAGAGGGAACAGGGTGAAAAAGTGCGCCTAAGGTGGCAACAATTTAGGGAACAGAGATTGCCTTCGCGCAATACTCGAGGAAAAGACAGCCATATACTCGGGAGCCTAGTGCTCAGGAGCCCTAGTACTAACGATGTATTGAACACTAGTGTTCAATTTACTGGTGTATTGAACACTAGTGTTCAAGTCAAAGATGTATTGAACAGTAGTGTTTAATACATCGTTAAATGACTTTCGTAAAATGGGCATTCAATATGTTCGCTTACTGGCTTTCGTAGAATCCGTCTTTTCCTGCTAGAAGTCCGGCGTGGAGGTACTATCACTCGTCAACTGCGTGTCGTCGCTTAGTTACTTGCGATCACAATTCGTGGCTGTGAGCAACTTTGGTAAAGCTCAAATTAATTCAATTTCTTTAAAACCGCGCACAATCGTCCGTTATTTGCGCGAGTTCCAATCCCGACACACGAACTCGCACAAGCTTCACTCAGAGGAACTCCCGGAGCTTCGTTTCCTTTTGAAAAATCCCCACTCACTGGCCAATGACGTGTTTGCGCGCGACAAGAGACCGCCTGGAGACGGGCGGTTTGTCTCCGAATGCCCGGACGCACTTTTCAAGCATCCGCTTTTTATACGGACGAGTTAAGCGCGCGCGTCCTAGCCAGGCGAAACAGCACACAAACACCATTCAAATTCTGCCTCTCTGTTAAACTTTGTAACTGAATACATCTCCCCAAAACGATTCACCTTCTCAGAAAAACCTCAGCTGACGCTTCGCCGCCTGTCCGTATCCATATCCCCTTTCCCCTACCATTCTCGCTCAGCTATTGGATGCGTGAAGCCTCTTGCGCCGACATGTCTTGGCTTTGCCCAATAAGGAACGAACGTCTGCCGCTAACAACGACGTTGCTAACGCAATCCACGCTGTTCGTTGCCCGAACAGTATTCGCTTAGCCTTACGCTAAACCGCATAAGCAGAATAGGGACGCGCAATGTGTATGCCTCGCTGCTCGAATACGTATTCCAAGGGCGCGCGAAGACGCGAGAAAAGCCGACGGCAGACTTGTTGCCGTCTCCTGTTTTTTTTTTCTGCTGCAAAACGCTTGTCTGCCGCGTCTCGCTTCGCTTGCCGCCATGTTTCCGTGTTGGTGATGTGTTTGCGTATGCCTAGGTCGCTCGAAGCTGCATGCACGGGGTCATAGGCGTGTGCTTCAGCCAGACTCTGCTTCAGCGCTCGCGCGCTAACCCAAATCACTCATCTTTCCCACCGGGCGCGCTTTCCTCAGCGACGCTCCCACGCGCACAGCCGACTCTTGCTTGTGCGTTTATTTTTTTACCCTTTTTAAATAGTACTCGCGGCGCTTCTGACGTTTCGCGGCCGAGCCTCCACAAAAAAAGGAACAACAATAAGAAAGAGGAAATAGCAGAAATAAAAAGTACGCCCGCGTGTTTCTGCATCGCTAAGCGCCTAATAGTTCTGTACCCTGTGCGTGTGTATATGTGTTACAACTTTTTTCGCCGGGTTGTACGTTGAATAAGCGCTTGGTTGCAATCGGGTTAATTCTATGCAATTGGCGCAACGTCAGAGGCTCTCGGGTGAAACCACCTGAACGCACGTAATAGTGTCGCGTTCACTGTTTATTACCCCATTTTAATAACTAATTAGTCGAAACCTGTCTGGCATGTCGCGTAGTTTTAGGTGGTTAGAAGCAGACTTAGTTTTGTGGTTGTCAGATATAATGGCAATTTTCTCAGATGAGCGTAGACTGACTGGGATGCGGGTACGGTGACGATGCTTTTTCCGATGCCACACTACAACCACATTTTCCGCGTGGCGGTGTGCGACTGTTCGCAGCGAGAAAAAGTAGTGAGCTATGTCCGTTGTTCTTTCGAAAATTTGGCCCACCGCGTGCATTAAATGCGATGCGAGACACTCGTGAAAAGGTACTGACGGACGTGCCAATAGAAATAGCTTCGATCGACGGTTGCGAGAATGGGAGCACGGTGTGCCAACAAACCGACGTCTCGTCAGGCGCAGTTCGTAAAAGCTGAGAACGGACATTTGGTTGAGTTTCCTCCCAAGTCATGCTCAAGACCGGACTTAATGGGCAGTCGGAGTCGCCGAAACCTGTTCCGTATATGCATGTCCCGCTACTTTTCAGATTGCAGTGAGAGCAGGAATCTTATGTGCGGCAAGTTGCCGAAAACCGGCGCGTCACTTAATTGCGCCATCAAACGCTACCTTATCCGCCCACGTAAGCGCTACTGTTCCTTCTTCAAAACTCTTCCGTTATAAACTTTGGTTTCAACAGGAACAAGCATATTCTTACTAATACGCCGGACGGATTCACAAGACGTGCACCACACTTGAGTTCTTACTTTCTGTAGGGGAGTCGTCTTACGGGAGTCTCAAATATCACTTTCGTGTCGCGCTTTGCGTTCGATAAAGTCGTCCCTACAAAATCGATTGCAGTGGTATTCAGAATCTGCTCAAAAGGACACCTACACGGGCCTCAGTGAACAGTGGCAGAACGCACTTCTCTCGTGTCCTGCAAGCGAATTCGTGCACCGTCATTATTCTCAATCTTCGTCGAAATAGCTAGCTACGTGCCGCACGCTTGTCTTTCTTATATCCAGTTTCGACACAGCCTCGTCAAAGCCGCAAGCGAGCCTCTCGTCGCGTGCACCCGGCATTTCAAGGGACTTTGCAGCCTATTTTCTCACCGCATTCATGCGGGCGGCAGCGCAATTGCGCTCTGGGCAGTTCTCCCTGCATGGCGTACCGGTGGTTGCGCAAGTATACCGGCTTTGAATCCTGCTTCGCCAGGCCAGAGGCCATAACAGCGAGAAAAGGCAAAGCGCTAGAAGCCGAGCCCAGCGTCTTGAAGAGGGCGTTGCTGTTACTTTTGCCCCCAGCCTGCGTGCGGGAGGGGCTTGCGGCGAAATTGTGCAATTTCACGCAGAAACCGGCTGTCCCGTTTCTCTGTCTTGTGCACGGCCCCTGCTTCGTGTCTTTCACACTCAGTGCGTGACACTTCCAAGTGTTGAAAGAGCGTAATTGGCTTCAGGTCGGGGTCTGATGTCACGAGATAAAGCTTCCAAAACAGCGCCGTTATTCGCACCAATGCGAATCAGCCCACGCACCATTCTCTCTGGAGCTGGCGACGGAAGTGCGTTAAGCACTCCAGAGTCCGCGATGATTACGGAGGAATTCGAAAGATATACGTCGCACCAGCGTACTTCCGGTCGCACGTTTGACTGCGCGGTTGCCGTCTTGGTTGCGATTTTTTGTGAAACAGAAGCTCCGCATGTTTCTATTCTTGGCCGCTTCAGTGTTTGATCTTCGTATGCGACTTCTTCCTCTGAGCGTGCTTCTCTGCATAACTGTTTATTCGTTCTATGCTTGTCTTGTTTCATTTTTTTCTTCTACTGAAGCTCGTATTAATAAAATGTTCACTCACTCATACCTGGAATTGAACTCTGGCTCATTTAACACGAACGTGTTTTATTCCCGGATACACGAAGATTTCACTGACGTCATACCCGTCACGGAAGCGACGCCAGTACAACGAAGCAAGTGGCCTGTAAAGGGTGCACCCCTGCACACAAGGTCTTCTTGCGGGGAAGCAACCTCCAGTACTAAAGAGTACGTTATACCTAGGGTTGTTCATTTTCGGGTTTTATAATTTTTCACGGAAGTGTTTTACACCGGGATACACCACGATTTCACTGACGTCATATCCGCCACGGAAATGACGCCACTACACCTTTGCCGATGCGACCCGCCAGCAGGACGTCGCTCGCCAAGCACACCCACAAGACAGCCGCCGACCCGCGAATCATGCTCAGCCGGAGATTTCGCTTAGAATACACTGACGCGAGGCGAAAGTCACAATTCACTTATTGTCACTGCTCTCGCTAGAGCCGCGGTCCTCACTAATGTACACAAGGTCGTCTTCGCAGCACAACGAGCAATGCAGCTTCACGGCACAACGCGCATTGCCGTGAAGCTGCACCAAAGAAAATACCCGCGCACCTCACCCACATTCGCGCACCGCGCAATTGTCCGCACCCCTACTTTGTCACTGGAATTATCGCATTTTTGGCGCAGGTTATACGCGCGAAAATGCGGTAGTTCAAGTTTCAGCCTCTTCATGACAGCCACCACGATAAATGGTGTAAGGCCGGGTTCAGACTGTTGCCACAACTGTCGTAATATCTGTCGCAATAACCGAAAAAAGAAAGGTGACGGGTGGTCATTCCAATCGATGCTATTCTGGTTGTGTGACAGATTTGTGTTGTGGTTCCTTTCGCCGGAACATCAAACTGCTGACAACGGACGTCTACTCAGTTAAGGGTGATACCCAGATCGGCGCCTGTCTTTACCAATAAGGTGAAACTGGCGGACGTGCGTGTGCGGGGTTCATTTCGCCCGATCCCTTTTAGTTTCCTCATCACATCTTCCCTGCTTATTGTGCTGCAGAGGGACCTCTCACTGTGCTTGTAGTGTGCGTGGCCGTCGTGTGTGCTGGGTACTGTTGCGGAACTTTTTTTTTTTTTTCATCGTCGTGCTCAGAGAGAGAGAGAGAGAGAGAGAGAGAGAGAGATAGAGACAAAACGCGGGTAAGTCACTGCTTGCGAACGTCCTTTTCGTAGTATGCTGTAAACAATAGCACGTTAAAGCTTTGTTAAGTCGGTAGTCTTTGATAATGAGCGCCTGGCGAAGCCCCAATGCCTTCGCATTTATGTGAGTAGGGTTCAGCGTCCCCAGGAATTTTTAAAGCGAAAGCTTTCTTAATGGTACCGATTGTATCCTGCCAAAAAACTAATGCGTTTCCCCATAGACCGGTTGGCCGACCGAAAAGCTCTGACAAGATCTCTGGACATATACAGCGCGTGCGTGAAACCCGGCTTCCATTCTGTAGAAATGGTTACTTGGAAATCGCAGAAAAGGAACGGTTATAGATGAGGCAATACACGCATCGATTATGAAGCAGGAGTACAGTAGTATACCTTTATTTCATAGCCCACGTATCAATATAGATTTGGATTGTTCGTGTACAGATGCGTTTACTTAGTGCGTGAAGCATCGTCGCATGGGTTCGTTTTTTTGTTTGCTATTTGTGTTTTTGAAGGTTTGACGATCGAGTGGACTCACTTTCGGCGAAGGTTTTGACGCACTTTTAACGCACTTTTGACGCAAGAAAGCTTTCGCGGTTCTCTCAACTTTCTTTTAAAGAAGATGCTAGAGGATTTTTGTTTCTTTCATTTCTTTTCCCTTTTTTTTTCAGGTGAGCGCTGGCGCCTATTCGTGACACGATAGAGATGCAAGGAGAACTGATTTTGTCAGGGCTTTTGCTTCGAACCGTAAAAGCCGCGCTGTGCACCCTCGCTCTGTAGCGCGTATACGTTTATGCATCGCATACAGGAGGCGATGGTTCATGCTTTCGTAAGCACTTCCTTTTTCTCTGCTAAATTCGACTCGGGAACACGTGTCATCGCACCTAAAAAACGGACAGTGTTACAAAAAGGCAAGGGAAGGGGAAATAATTGTTGGAAGCTGCGCACAGAAAGAGTCCTGCTATATTATTCGGATTTCTTTTAGAGCGAAAAAAAAAATACAAACGGTGGCATGCTCCGAAAAAAATTCCCATTGGCAGCGACGCGTCACATGGTGTTAAAACAGCGGCGTCAATGGCAAAACGGTTACTTTATTGGCTTCTTTGGCAAACGCGGCTTGCACCAGCTTGACGTCCCCATTGGCTGCGGCGCGTCACGTGGCTCCAAAGCAACGGCGTCATTGGCTGCGAATGCGTCATCCGTAGGAGTAACGTTCCTATTGGCTGCAACGTGACCCGTGGCTTTATAACAGCAGCGTCATTGGATGTGAACGCAGCATGCGCCAATATAACGTTGCTGTTGGCGGCGTTCCTGCAGCAACGACGCGTGTCCCTTGTGTGCGTGTCGCGTGTGGGAAGTCACCATTCGCCAAGTGCTTTCTCTCCATTCGTTCACGCGAGCCCGGCTCAGTGCTGGTGGGTAGATATTCGGTCATCGCGTTGCGGAAACAAAGCGTGCAACACTGTTCAGACCTCGATTCTGAG
Organism: Haemaphysalis longicornis; assembly: GCF_048455015.1. Taxonomy (NCBI): domain Eukaryota; kingdom Metazoa; phylum Arthropoda; class Arachnida; order Ixodida; family Ixodidae; genus Haemaphysalis; species Haemaphysalis longicornis. Next base: position 90,314,756 of record NW_027526225.1, on the reverse strand, counting down.
GTCACGTGAGGACGTGGAAACAATGAGGCAGGACCCCCTCTGCCACGCGAATTTGTTCGTAGCACGGGAGATCTGGGATGGTATTCTCGGGTTTTGTCCCTTTTGTGTCCGTTTCAAAAGTGTCCGTTTTGAGCAAGCCCTGATGGGCTAAAAGCGAACACCCGGATGTGACGCCATGCAAGCACGGCGGAGCTATAAGCCGCGGCTTCTCGATGAGCAGACGATTTGGAGCAGACGATTTTTCGTCGCCTTGTTGTTGGTTCGCTTGCGGAACAATAAACACATGAAATAAGTTTGGAATAGGTTTAGTCGTTTAAATTGTGTTTACAAGAACAGTTGCGCAAAAGTCAACCCCAAGCCCGCCTACAACTGAAAGCACGTCACAACAAAACGGACGCGAAACGGACGTTTTCAAAACGGACAAACACGAGAATACCGCCCCTGTACACACGTAGTGCCTTTCTTAATCGGCACGCGGGTGTGTGGGCACAGAGAAAGGAAAGCTTACAGGGCGTATGCGCTCCTCGAAGGAGAGAAAGGGGGAGCAGACAAGGCGCCGTCGTCACGTAGCGGCCGGAGGAAGTGCCGTTAGTTTCCTGGAAAGTTGAGTAGAGAGCGTGGCAGGTAGCCAGCTGAGCGCAGCAATGGGTGTGGAGGTCAAATTTTCTGCACGATTGGTTTCTGCTGAGACCTCGTTCTCGCTTTCGGGGGGTTCAACTTTCTAAAAATGATTGACCCTCGCTCTCGGATTGCCCGCTTCATGTCACGCACGGTATGTGCCTCTGACCGCGTTTCTTGCGCCGTGACAGGCAGCGTGAGTGCACCACCAAGACAGCTGCAGCCCCGGCACCCGATGACGTCACTTTATCCCCTGACTTCGTTTAGTGCTGGTTGCAATATTCCACCTGTCTTTACTGATTTTTTTTTTGTCCGTTTCTCCCCACCTCCAACTACGGCCCTGTTTTTTTTTTGTTCTTTTTTTTTTCTTCTCTGTCTAGCTGAAATTCTGGAGACTTCTAGTGTCGCGAGAACCGATGCAGGCCTCGGGCTCCCAATAGAATAACCGCACGGTATATCCCGCGTGAAAATGTTTCCTCGCAGCTTGATTAAGGGGTGGACGCCGTCGGTTATGCATGCTCCCAGAAAAGATACATCTTCAGTGCCGCAACGTTGCGACAACAGCGTACTTATCTTGGCATCGTTTCGGCACGATTTCGCCTTTGACGCGCTCGACTGCTTTAGGAAAAGGCTAACTTATCCTTTATTGCGCGAGCAATACGTGGGGCATGCCGGCGAAATCTCCATTCCGTTCAGTTTCGCGTAGCTGTGTCACCAGAGCGCGTGATTGAAAGCACAGAACGACAGTGGAGAGATGTGTTCCGTAGAGTTGGGGGAGGTGGCTTCGCAATGCTGGCGAAGTCACCATGGAGACGGCAAATCGAAGCGCGGCTCGCCAGCTGCGTCGGCAATGACTGTTCTTGCGACAACCGCCGCCGCTTTTACGCGTTGTAGTATATAGCCAATGTGGCCGGCAAAACATGAATGCATCGCAATGACGGCGACGATAAGCCGATACTGGTGGGCAACAAAAATCGGCCACGTATCTGCTCCTTTAGTTGCAAATGTTGACGCAAGACGATAGTCGACTGGCGCCCTTGCCAAGTAAAGGACTCCCTTCTCTTTCCCGCTCACCTCTCATTCTGTTCCTCTCCCGTCTCGTTCCTCCCAAGCTAGGTTTGCTCAAGTCAATTTAAATTTACAGCGTTCCACTCCTCCCTCCAAGTCGGGTGCCCCGATGCCAGGGCTGTCGTACGGCATAGACGCGCGTCCTACTACAACATTTGTAGAACCACGTTGCCCTACTGCAGGAACGTTCCAAGCGGAATGTGGAGCCTACTTAGTGGAACTACAGTGGCTAGAATAGTGGAACCTTTCGTTGCTATTTCCGTTTGATTTTTTAAATGCCGCTAGGCACCGTGGGCAACAGCAGGAGACTGTTTTCTGCTGTTGATGTATTTCATTTGCTATCGCAAAAACCAAGCTTATGTTGATTTTTTAATAAAGGAACACTGCAAACTCATATGTATTGATTTTCTGCCTTATATTTGCGTAATGTCTTTTTCTTGTTCAACAATGTTGACAAGTATGAACATTAACACCGGATTTAGGGGTTTAGATTTGGCTGTGGGTGTATAAGAATATTGCGCAGTTTCTGTTTCACTTCGGCCGGTTGGCTGAATCGAGTGATAGACAGACAGACAGACAGACCAAAGTTTCTGCGATTAATTCATCTGCAAAAGCTAGCAAACGTGACCACCGAGACGGTTAAAAGTTGTAACGCTAAGCACAGTTGGCACGGTTTACAAGGGTAGTGCGAGAAACACCGCGCTACGAACTTCTTAAGCCCGAGAAAGGCGTGAGCCAAGCCAAGCCAAGTTTGCGAGAGAGACAGACGAGATCATAGAGATAATATACTGACGAGATGCTACATCGTTTTTAAAAGAGGTACAGGCAGCCAATTCCTCTACAAAAGCTAGCAAACGTGACCACCGAGACGGTTAAAAGTTGTAACGCTAAGCACAGTTGGCATGGTTTACAAGGGTAGTGCGAGAAACGCCGCGCTACGAACTTCTTAAGCCCGAGAAAGGCGTGAGCCAAGCCAAGCCAAGTTCGCGAGGGAAAGAGACGAGATGCTCGCGCATTCTTGAAGATCCCCTAACGGATCTCTCATTAACATTTATCTAACTTTCCTTTCGAGTTGTGCCTTTGGGTCTGCCATTGGCCGTGACACCTTCTTTGATAGATACTGCACGGGAGTGGCCACCACGCTACCATGCCCCGTTCGACGACACCTGCCCCTTCTGCACAGCTCCGGCCGCACAAGCTGACGCGGACCATATCATATGGGCGTGTCCTTCACTGGCCTTAGCCAGAAAGCGACACCTGAGAGGCACAGGCCCCCATCCTGGAAGACCCCCCGACCTTCAGCGGTGGCTCTGGGCACCCCACCACCGCTCCCTTCTTGACTTCCTTCGAGAGACGGGAGCCCATGTATATTTGTAAATAAGTTATTTTTATGCCAACGGGCATTCTATCGCAAAAAAAAAAAAAAAAAAAAAAACTGCACGTGAACTGCCTTCCCCGTGACAAAGTGGAAAAAGCCGAATGTTTCGTCACCGTAGGAGCGGCAGGCACGGGCGTGGCCGTTTTCGTCGGTCCTTCCACAGCTGGCAACGTACTCGGTTCACGCTAGGCGTAACGCTTCCTGGCGCGGCCATTTTCGCCTCACAGAAACGAGTCTGACGCCGGGTGATCGGAATCGGCGTCCGGTCTCCGCAGGAGCTTGTATCTCCCATGGGCGCTGCTGGCGGGCATGCTAATTTCCTCCAGACAAGCGGTACCGCTCCGTGCCGCCCGTTTGCGTGGTCGCAAGCTGTGGACGGCGTTCCCCTTGGGGTGTGGCTGGCGAAACCGTTACGGGCCGGCGCCGGCGAGAAGATAAGGCCTCAAAGCTACGTCATTGCGATAAGATGTATACGGGGTTTCTAGCCTTCCAAGTGGCCCAGCGTTAAAGCGAGCCAGCGAGCTTGCTGCAACAAGCGTGCCATATGCTTCCTGTGGCGCGAAAAACGCTAAGTTTTCAGGGTGCATGGTTAGGTGCCTAGAGTAGCTTCTAGCTCGGAAAATCCTAGTATCCAGTTCCTGCGTAGAAAAAAAGCGCCATGGTAATCGTCATCATCGTCAGAGTTATTATGAATGCTATTGTTCTGCAGTGCTTCGATTGCCGGGCACACACACACAGAGAGAAAGAGAGAGAGAGAGAGAGAGAGAGAGAGAGAGAGAGAGAGAGAGAGAGAGAGAGAGAGAGAGAGAGAGAGAGAGAGAGAGAGAGAGAGAGAGAGAGAGAGAGAGAGAGAGAGAGAGAGAGAGAGAGAGACTGTGGGTATGTAACTGCACATTGTATCGTGGTAACTATCTACTTGGGTTTTTTGACTGTGGGTACATAACCCTACAATGTTTCGTGGTAACTTGTCTAGTGGTGAAGACAGGCGCTGCGAAAAATCTCCAGTCTACAGTATGTCGGCGACCAGCGAAGCGCGTAGTTTTACGAATTCTGAATACCCGGAAACGAAGATAAATATACATACCCGTTCGTTTCTAACTTCGAAACACTGAACGAAGACGTGGCAAGACCAGTTTAAGTGCCATTTACGAGTTCGTAATTGGTAAACCAAAAGACTCCGGTGCGAGGCTGCCCGGCCGCGCAGTGGCGACCAGTCAACAATACTTGCCCACGTTGCAGGCGATTGGGAGAAAAAGAAAATATCGGCGCTGCACGACGACGTCTTTTTTTGCCGGTTTCATTCGTGGAGGCGTGGCCCCAATTTCGCCGCAGTGGCTGCAGTGCCAACGGAGACGGCGTGCACTGCCTTTGTCGCCGACCTTGCATTCCCTGTGCCCTTGGGGTAGATCGCCGCGTCCAGGAGTGATGAATGTCATCGGTGTCAGAGGGCACCCTCTTTCACGCCGCCATCTCGTCCACGTCGGGACCAGGCCGTCCGTTCGCAAAGGGCCGGTCGGGCAGTGCGAGAGACGACTGGAGGCGTTCCAAGAGACGCGGTCATGATGTGTGACACTGCTTTCGTATTTGCATTCGAAGGAGCCTGTATGCCTCGCGCACATGCTGCAATTTTTTAGTCAGTCGAAGGCGCTCTTAGTATACCTCGTCCCATTTCTCGTAATAGGGTTTAAGCCTCATTCGTGACGCCTCCCGCATTTTCCCTGTTCATAACCCGCTAGCGCAAAAGTGCGTATGCAGCAGGGGGAGGGGACGACGCGGGTATACGACGGTACGGAGTTAGGCCTAACGTCACTCTTTGAGGTCTACCGTCATCAACTGGTACCCGCAGTTCGGCATTCAATGATTATTCGGCGCTGTTTGGAACGTCCTAAAATTGCCTAACCTTGTGCGTAAACATAGAACGTTAGCCTTAACGGGGGTGCTTTGGTCAACGTTTCGTACGTAGGAGTGTATGCCGCAGTTCCAGTTGCAGCAGACGTAGCAGCCGCGATGAATTCTGGGGCATCAAATTAGCTAGAGCGCAAGCACAAGGCACGTCAACCACAAAAATCTGTGCCCGTAGTGGGAATTTTGTGCGCACCCTTTGAAGGCTACCAACAGAGTAACACATTCCTTCAGTGGGGTAATTGACCACGCCTTATAAGCAGCATTGAATGCTGCTTTTGCACGATATTTCATATTTGGAGCAGTCAAATATGGGTTATCGTGGCGCAGCCAAACCCTTTGTGATTTCTTTCCACAAATGGTTCCGTTTCTTTCGACGAGTTGTTGGGGGGACGAAGCACGCATGTTGCCTACATACCAGCATTGAGGAGACGTGCATGCCCAAAATGGCGTTCTGCAGCTGCACGCGCGGGTTTGCCAGTTCCAAAGGCCGTGCTTTAATAGAGACAAAATAAAATATCGTACGAACAGCCGCGGTGAGTTCGCAACGAGTGATGTGCTTTGCCGCAACGTCCACGTTTGCTGGGCCGAATCTAGGAATTCGGGATTATGTTTCTGAGAAAGAAGAAAAGAAAGATATAAAAACAACAGACATTGAAAATTTTAATAGATTCACTTTATGATTGGGACTGGTTACTATCACCTTGAATTTTCAGTTGTTTTTTTTTCTGTCGTTTATGAACCCAAAACTCTTTCCAACCTCTCTAAATTATCTGTCCTAAGCGCCTTGTAATTAAATGAAAATTCTATTTTCACTGCCTTCTGTTGATTGGCCGATCCCCTGATCGGGTATGTGCCATACCTAAAGGCGCAACAACAGCAACCAGCCAGTGTAGCAGTGTTTGCTAGGCATAAAAGGACCGCAGGTGGTTTGCACTAGCTCCGCTATTCGGAGCACTTCGCAAACCAGATGCAGCTTCGACGCTATATTAGTTGTTCTTCTAAACACGTCTGTTTAAACTGCATATCAATAAAAAATAGCCACATATACAGCCTTCGCTGTACAGTGAAAAGCCAAAGCTATTATCCGAAGCTCTGTGCTGCCGCGTGACTCTCATCTTAAGCGCGAACGAAAAGCTTAAGCATCACAGCGACACTCCAGGACGCGAATTGAACAGGCAATGAAGTCAGGGCGTTCAAGTAGTCGGGGTCCTGCCGCACCTTTCTTAATCTTACAATATCCGGCCTCACGTCGTTGCTTATGATGAATGTTTCCCATTTGGAAACACATTCTTTCTTGCCGCATTCTTTTTTGAAGTATTTTGCTCCGATTGCCTTCCTAATGCCCCTACCACTTAACAGCAGAGCTGTTGCTTAATCTTTTCGGCCGCCGTCCAGTGTAACCAGAAAAAATGCCAAGCAAAAATACCGAGCGCACGTGAGCGTGCGCCGCGTGAGGAGCGCCCAGCGTCGGCCGGCTCGACCTTCGAGAACACTCTGCCCAGCGTTCGTGGAGTGATCTCTCGCGTGCTCTTCTCCTCGCCAGTTCACGTGCGTTCGCGCCTAAACTTGGGAGCACGGACGCCGAGTTCGCGAAGCCGGTTGCCGCGGGATCTAGCGCGTGCTAACGCGGTACACTTTGGGAGAGATGTCAAAGGCTGCGGACAAAGCGATCCGGGCCTACCAGTCGCGGAGAAATTTAAGCGGCAAATTTCAAAATCCGTGTGAGGTGCAACAGCCGGGTCTCCGACGAGGGGAGAGGAGGGGCCGCCAGCTCTGCTGTTTCTAAAGCCTTGCACCACTGCTGCAAGCTGCGCCAACTTTTTTTTTGTTTGGTATACGTCTTGCCCCCGCAGTGTCCTCCACTCCGTTTCCCACCTCACCGCCTTCGCGATAGGATCGGGATGTCTCCCCTCATGTGTGCTATTGCTCCCTGTTTCTGAAAATGCGTGGCATTTCTATGCGCACTCAACCCTTCTCTCCTTGCGTAACGTTTCATGTGTCACGCATTCGCTGCATAAGATAAGGCTATTAATAAAAGGCCCCTGGATGTCCATGTTTGTTTATAAGACTGGTAATATTGCCGCGTAATAAATGCCTTCCCTCCAACGCATTCGTTCGCAGTACTTAGTGAGACCGACTCTAATGGAACGTGTTTGCAACGCGCCGTGTACAGTTCCTAGGGCCTTCATACCTTCCTACAAAACCACTTTTATTGCGCCTGAAGAGTTGTGTTCTCAGTAAGACGCTCCTGTACAGCAGGAAAGCTCACTTTGTGTGAAATAGCTGTCAACGTAGTTATCCGGCAGTTCCCACGTAGGGGATATTCTGCGCGTTTTTAGGGGCAAAGCCCCTTAGGGCCTGGGGCTGTTGGCGTCTCTGTCGTCGTCGTAGTAATCGTCGTCTCATGTATTCACGGTACTAAAGCACCGGGAAATTCGTTTACGCATCGCGCTAGAACGTAACGCGTGCTAAAAAAACACCTCGACACTCGTTTACGCCTCGTGCTGGAGCGCTTCGTAACGCGTACTAAAAAACACCGGGACACTCGTTTACGCCTCACGCTAGAGGGCTTCGTGCTTCAAAGACACGAGACTTTTACAGCAAAGCTGTGTACCTCTACCCCCCAAGAGTTTCATCTCCGTTGGCAAAAACGCCAAGGCGCCAGAATACACTTATACACTGCATGCTTCGCCCCTCCCCAGGTTTCACGTTAGTGGAGATGGCCCGGGACTTTTTTTTTTTTTCTAATCTGGCAGTCGCCTAATCGTGCTTCGCAGGAAAGCTTGCGTGAATTTTGCGTCGCGTGCATGACCGTAGATCTCATTCAGCCAGTCAGTCTCGTCGGACAAGGAACGACAATGATTGCGCATTAACTCTGCTCCCTTTACCACCATTACTGACACGCAAGTGTCGTGGAAGCACTGTGCGTGTGCGTGACTTGTGAGATCTTCTGCCAGCGAATCTTTTTGGCCTTTCGGAGCGGTGCCGCGGGTTCGGGATTCCTCGGCGCCGTATTCAGATCGGCTCCCGCGCTGTCTCGCGCCAAATGAACGACAGCCAGCTCAGACAAGCGTACAATCAGCGCGTACAAGCCTCAATTAGTGGGGAAAATGCGGTCAGCCGTGAGGGGGAAAAGAAGGGCGTTCGATCTGCGTTTGTGATCACTGCTTCGCCGTCGTCGCTTGGTCATTAGAAAAACTAGCCACGGGGGCCGCCTGTCGAGAGGCTGCACAACAGGACCGGAGAAGGCGAGCGCCGCAGGAGGCGTCGGAAAATACGAGTATTAATGGTCGTCGGTCCAACAAAACACCGCGTTCCTTAAGCTGACGTGGCCAGTGTCCTCGGGACAGCGCAGGACAGGAGCGGTTGGGGATAAATGGGATTGGCTTTCGTCCTGCAGTGGATTTGATTTGGATGATGATGATGATGATGATGATGATGATGATGATGACGACGACGATGATGATGAACAACTTGTCGCGGAGACCTTACTGTTCTCAAGAGGTCCCAGTATATAGCTGTATACATTCTCTGCAATTGTTGTTTATTTTATTTATTTTTATTTATGACATACTGCAGACCCCACAAGGGGTGCAAGCAGGAGGGGCAGAATCACTGCAGTTTAACACACTGACAACATAGGGTAAAACTATAGCAACAGAGGAAAAAGAAAAAGAACACACACACACAAAGAGACATCCCTTCAACTTTCCAAATGATCGATTGCATCTATGCAGCTGATAACAAATATGGGCAGATCATTCCACTCAGATATGGTGCGCGGAAAGAAAGAAAATTTGAACACGTTTGTCCTGGCACTGTAGGGGGTTAGTGATGCGCTGTGTCGATGCCGTGTACGTCGAGCTGTCAATGGTTGAATATACTGGTCAGGGTTAATTCCAAGTTTGTTGGTCTTGAGCTGGTGAAGAAAATTTAGTCTCTCTATTTTACGAGGTGCTTTCAAGGTTTGGATGCCATGTTCTCTCATCAGATTAGTGGGAAAGTCAGTCGTGCGATATTTCGAGTAGATAAATCGAACAGCCTTGCGCTGTATCATTTCAAGAGCCTGAATGTTTTTATTTTGGTTGTCCTGAAGACAACCGGACTATTTCCGCGAGCGGCCAAGTTTGAATCCTTATAAGGGCTTTCGCCATTACAAGGATGAACAAACTACACATTATTGCAAGCTAAACAAACGTGAAATGTTGCTTCAAGGGATGTACAGCCTTTGTCAAAACTTTGTGGGCCAATCCTAAGCCTTCTCGACCGCAACAAATTCAAATAATCGGCTTTACGTTTAAAGACGACAAAAATATTTTAAGGCAGTATGAAAGAAAGGTGTTTTCTCTACCTTTCCGGCTTAAAAAGTTTCAGCCTCGCTCGGGACGTGAGCTTGTACGTTGAATTTTTTGCAGCCTGCGCGTTTCCGGCTTGGCGCACAAAATATTGACAAATACTAGATCTACTGCAGCGGGGCTTCAGGTTGTGATGGCCGCCTGCTGTGGTGACACCTATAGCTGAAGGACTGAGGCGCTACGCATTACTGGTTCGTTCCGAGACCGCAGGTGTCCTATCTTTGATGGAAGTGGAGTGTGAGTATCGTTTAGTGTAAGTATAAATGGGTCCACGTCCTATATAATCGCTGGCACGAAATTCAACCTTTGAATATTTTACCGGAGCAAAGGGCAATAAAGCATTAGCTAACACTCACGCTGGAAGCCAAGTGGCCCTGAAAAGTGCTTATACGAGATTGCCACTGAGCTTTGCCAGGATAGCGAGCAAGGGGACATTGACGACATACGGGCGCTTGGGCGGATAAGTGGACCAAACAAAGCGTGCGCGTGTACGCTCGACTCTAGCTGTTCACACACATGTGTCAAAGCCGCTATTCTTGTTCCCACCGAACGTGGGCCGTCTCGTCTAGTTCTCTGTGTCTTAAGCGGCGAAGGTCTCTTAAGCTGCACTAAAGCAGCAAAGGCTTACCGTCACCAATTCACCGCGAGTTCGAGTCGGTAGACGGTAAAGTCCTGCTGTTTATTTTAAGACAAAAAAAAAATCGGAGGTGGAGGAGGGGGGTGGGGGTTGTTATTACTACATAACGGACAACGGCTCGACGAGAGAAAAAGCGGAACGGAAAGACAGCCAGCAGACCTTGTTGTTGAGGTGGCGTTGACGTGTACGCGTTGCGTTCCGGATCACATGCATCACCGGCTAAGCGCGCCGACAGAACGCTCCGGCGACGACGACGACGACGACACTTCCTCGTGTCTCGTCAAGCCCCCGAAAAAGAAAACCAGTAATGGGCGAGAGAGAATCCCGTCGTGTTTTCCCATGCACTCGAGAAGCTGTTTGGCAGGGCCAGGGCGCCCATCAATCTTTGTTGAAGACTCGCCGGGAATCGCAATACCGGTGGCCCGTGCAAGCGGGCAGCCGAAGCTATACCTGGCTCCTGTATCGGTTGTGATCGGTGCAGAAGCAGGAAGCAGGCGACCTAAACGACGAGCCGTTAACCGCCTTTGTCGAACGGACGGAAAAAAAAACCCGAGTAAGCGATGGCGGGAGCCCAGGTCCTGTCGAAGTGGGGTTTAGTGTTGCGTGGAATGGTTGTTACCGGTATACGTATAGGCGGTATTCACTGAAAAGTTAAGCTGTCAATTTCTTCGCTTGACAACACTGGAAACGGCCACGGACATGGCGCGGCTTGTGCCACTGCGGCCGCACGCCGAAGAAAAAAATAACAACGGCGTGCTTTGTCTGCTCCGTTTCAACCCAATTCTCAACGGTGGTGTCAACAGAGTTGTTATTAATCGCACTCACATTGGACTCGAGGCGTTACTTTGCGGTCGGCGGGCTAGAGCTTGGAATGTCCAACCCATATCATGCGCTTAGCACGGACAAGTGCCGCCATCCCGCGGAGCCCGACGTAACCAGTGACAGCGTACTCACATGGTTGCCTGCATGCGTACCTCGCTATTGAATACAAGCTATACTGTGCGGTGCCAAAGCGAAAGAGGTGGATGACCGAAGACGGCGAAAGATGTCGCAGACAACCATGGCCTGAAACTATTCTTCGTTCGAAAAAAAAAAAAAAAGAAGCCATGATTCGTGGGGAAGTGTGCGAATTATGGCTGAAATACGCTGTCTATAGCCGAGACAGAATCTTATTTGCGTAGTGCAGCGACCTGATTATTAACCACCTGTTCGTATTGGAAGTCTCAGTTTTCAGGGGGGATGTGCTGGCGCTATTGGGACTTTGTGTTTTTTCTTGTCACTACGAGTCGACGCACATGCTGGAGCAGTCTAATTTGACTATTAGGTTGTTCTTTTTTTTCTTTTACGAAATGCTGCGCAGACTCTTTTCCTTTTTTTTTACCACGGATTTTTTTTTTATTACGTTTATGATCCGTTTAGCGCAGCAAGCCAGATCACCATCATATCGCAATGTCTTGCGCACGACAGTGCGGAGTGCAGCAGGGGTGGCTTCTGGAGATCGCGTTCGTACAGTGTTTTTTGCGCAACGGCTTGTTGAGATTGCTTAAAAATGCGTGGTGTAGCAGGTAACGGCTGGATAAAATTTAGTCATAGCAATGCTATAGTTTAGTCCTAGAGGCTCAGGTAGCCTTTCAGCAATAGTTTTAGGCGTTAAGTTCGCGCTATGGACACTTTGCCTCCTGTGACCAGTATAATGCTATCTCCTTTGATCAGTAAAAGGAAAAATATTTTTCCCGTTACTCGATTTTTTTTTACTTTGCTGTTTAATTCGTCGTTCACTGTTGACCATTGTAAACAAACAAAGAAACAGTCTCTTGTGTCAGCATATCGTAGAAAAACCCTAGCCAACATCACGCAGAACCGCACACGCGTTGTATCTGGTTGCTTCACGACGTAACGTTCCAGAGTTGGTTCCTTCGTGGGAACCAAGGAAGAGTTTTATACAGCCTCCTAGGTGGGAACCAACTCAGGTTTCTTTACGGGGCAGCAACCTACGACGAGGGATTACACAAAACTTCGAAAGCGTTCTACAAAGTTTTTCCAAGCGTTCGCCACGATTCTGAACGGACATGGATACTTAAAATGGAATAGTTGGGATGTTTACACGACACGCTTTCACTCTCAAGCTGAAGCAAGCTTAAGAACCGGTCTTCTCGTTTAACATTGCCGTTGCTGTCACGTGTGCCACGATGTACGAGGAGGCACTTTTGGGGGTGTTCGGCGGTCACGAACGGCGCTGCGCACGTAGCGACAACTCCCTTTCCAGCCAAACGGGCCCGAAATTCCGGAACCTGCACGGTCACTTTCGGCGCCGCTCACGATCAGGAAAAGTCCGGTTTCCACCCTGATAGAGGCCGGCTACATCCTTCCGCGATGGGAAACGGCCCTCGTCACCGGACTGGCTTTCTTTCCAGAGTCGTGCCGTCCGTCCGAGGCGTGAAGTCGAGTTAATAGGCGTCGAAAAATGGACCGCTCGTTTAGGTCGAAACTAGGCCACTGTTGTCGCGAGCGCGCGGGCGACTCCAAGTGGCAGTTCTTTGCGCAACCGCTTTTCACTGTAGACCAGCTGCGCCGGCCGATGGTTTTGTTATGCGCCGACTGCCAGATCGTAATCTGCCCTCGGCTGGCCCGACTGCCCTTGAGGTGCGGGATTGATCGAGTGGGTCTCGGCGGAGAAGAGGTGTTAGCATTGACACTGTTGTACTGCCCACAGCGACTAACTCCTCACGTTAGGAAAAATGAACAGTGGCTTAGCTAGAATAGACGTATGCCAGGATAGACGTAGCGTGATCTAAGGTTCAGCAATCCAATCCAATCCAATCCAATCCAATCCGATCCAATCAAATCCAGTCCAGTCCAGTCACTGCTCCACGCGCATGCGCAGCACGGCTCTCCAGGAGCCACGCGAAACGGCTATCAAGTGGCTCCGACGCAGCGTCAGACTTGGATACTGCGCAACGGAGGCGCACAGCTGGGCACGCGCCGGCGCCAGTGCGTCTGCCGCGGCCATGACGTCACTCCTCTGGAATACGCAGACCGGCGAATGTGCAGACCCAATTCTCCACACACGCGTACTCAAATTGGATCGGATTTCCAATCCAAATCCAATCCAATCCAATGCTCCTCGCGCTTGCGCAGTACGGCCCTTCAGGGCCCACGCGAAACTGTTCAGCCTCGGCCAGTGTAGCTTACGCTACAAAAACGCGTTAGCGAAGGTGTGCTCTATAGGGTTATTTCGACGGCATGCGGTTATGTGGCGTGAATTATGTGGCGCGAGAGGTAGTAACTTTCCGTGAGACTTTCATGGCGAGGCTTAGGCGGAGCGATTTCCGGCACTCTCATGCAAGGCCAAGTTCACCTTCATAAAGCGCGGCCACAAGCTTAGCGCTAGGCATTTTCAACGGGCTTGATTTTCACCGTCTGCGTAAATTATTGCACGCCCAAACTGTGGTCTCGTCAAGTAGCCCTGTCGTTGCTTCGAAACTAAGTCTCGAGTTTCTTTTTTAATGACGTAGTGCTGGTTTATTGGGGAACCCTCACCGTGTGCAGTCAACAATTATCAGGGATATTTCAGGTACGCGAGTTGAGGTATGCTGGTGCCAAGGCCAAAAAAGAGGACAGGCTGGGGCTAGAGTTCTCGAGGCAACAGAGCAACATGGTAACGAAATGAGTCGGGTGCAGAAAAAAAAAAAAAAAAGAAAGCCGGCACTTCCGCAAAGGATAGAAACCTTTGCAGCCGTCTGAAAGGATGGCCGCGCGACACACTCCTCCGGCCCACTTGAACGAACCCATATATTCATTATGCTTTACTCCGCTGCCCCACTACTCCTCATCGGATGCTCCCCGCCGGTTACTGGTTACTCCCGCGTCAGGTGACTCTCTATTCGACAAACATTTACTTGATTTGCTCGACTGGGGCCACAGTTACTTCATTCGCTGTAGCTACCGCAATATAAGGCAAGCAGCTAGCCGACCGCGCACGAATTAATTGCGCATAGACAAACGGTATCATTCGGGTAGAATAAAGGCCCGTTCACACTTGCGACGAAAGCGAGCGAAAGCGACGGGGATTCCGTCGCTTTGTCGCGCGACGATCATTTTTGTGGAATGGTCGGTCAGGACTAATTTTTTTGTCGCCGCACGACAAAGCAACAGAATCCCCGTCGCTTTCGCTCGCTTTCGTCGCGAGTGTGGCCCGCCCTAAGCCACCCGCGAATCGTTCCGTCGGTTTGCTTGGATACCCTGCGCGTGCTCTCGCATTCACATTTGTAACCACCGAGACAAAGAAGGAGTGCCGGGATCTACGTTTTTCAACCAGTCGGATATTGCGCGATTCAGCGTCTGAAAGGGTCAGAAAACGTCACGGGGCAGACTCCACAGTTGGCCTCCTCGATTTGGCAGTCCTGGACGATCCGCGGGCATTCCGAGGACTGCGTTCGGACCGGAAGCCCCATAGGAATACATGGGAAAATCGAGCGCCGGATCGCGTCTCGGGCAGTCCGCGGACGATCCGGGACCGATAATCGAGGAAGCCCAGTATGTCGCATGGCTTCGCAAGGAAGAGGCAAGGGTGTTGCAGCTCCATTGCCCCCCCCTTTTTTTTTTTTTTTTCAAAGCTGACCCGGGTAGTGCGCACACCGGCGATGAAAGACAGCTGAGAACTTCTTGCTTGGACAGTTCGCGAATAGTTGCCATGATTTGAAGCGCAACAAAAAACACGGACGAAGAGGCGAAAGATAGCTCGCCCTGCTCTGTGTTCCGTGCATTGGTTGATTGATTGATTGGCTGATTTACTTCGTACTGGGGCGATGAACTGCGCCATATCACCATATATTCCGGCACATCCACATTCAATACTAACTTTAACTGGAGGTTCAAGCAACCAATTTCGTCCGTAACGCGTGACAGATGTTCGACGTTCCGTCCTCCTCTCTGCTCGACTCAGATTACGAATTCCGCTCGCCGGTGACGGCGCCTGGTGTAAGTTGCGCGCGTAAGCCTGCTGCTTCGGCGAAAAAGGATACACGCGGTGCTAAGGCCCAGTCGGCGCGGGTTACGTGGAAAAGAAAGATCCTTAAGCACGCTGCCCCGTATCCGCTACAAGGAACCCCCCAAAAAGTAAAGAAGAAAGTTGACGAGGGCCGTGCCAGCGGGCGTGTTCCCGAGCAAGCAGCAGCGCACAGCGTCTGCTGGCCGGTTCACTGCGTCTGGGTCAACAGCGCCGCCAGCAGCCGCCCTCTTCTTCCCGCTGGACTAACTCCCTGCGTAGCCCTGGGCGAGCCTTTCTAAATATAAGTGGTGCACGCATGAATCGCTCTGCTGCTGCCGCTGCCACTGCAACAGCGTTCGATCTGCCGCCGCGAAAGAAAACGCCCGCTGCTAAAAGTAGGTGCGTGTGTGTGTGTGGCAGGGGATCGCAGGTAGGGGCGTCAAAGACAGACTCGCGCGTTCGAGGCGATTGCCGGTCGGGTGAGAACGAAGTAGCCGAGCGGATATCCCGATAGGCCGCGTCGTCCGGTTGTAAAGCGTGAACTGCCAATGGGAAGGGGATCTCGTTAGCTGCTCCTGTACTACCCACTGCCTCTCTGCATTCCTCCTTTGGAAATAAAAAGAAACAAAATTAGCACTGGCTTAGCTCGGCTATGCCAGGATATACGTAGCGTGAGCTAAGGTTCAGCTGGTTATTCTTGGGTTTCCTGGTTGTCTAGGATTAACCGATTATCATGCTTACCGCTGCTAAAACGATTTTTAATCCAATACAATCCAATTTGATCTAATCCAATCCAGTCGCGGCGGCGGCGGCGGCTCGGGCGCGCCAGCTGTGCGGCGTGAGACGTCACTGCTCCTCGCGCATGCGCAGCACGGCTCTCCAGGAGCCACGCGAAACGGCTCAACCTCGGTCTGTGTAGCTCACGCTACAATAATAATAAAAAAAGATTAAGCTGGAACTTGTATCTGTGCGAGAAACTAAGAAGGCGCGACAGTGTTTCTTGATGGAAATCATGTGTATGGTTAGGATAGGTGGCTTCTGAGGCGTAGTGCTTCAAACACCGATATCTACTCATTGCTGCTGTCGACAGATGTCGCACCTTTGGCATTTTAGGTAATTGTTCGTTGACGAAGTTTAAAGGGACCCTGAAACACTTTCGATAAGCGCTTTCACTCTTTCCTTCGCGTCTGGAAGCACTGCGAAAGCTATGGTTATCGCCAGCACGGAGCGGCACTGCGTGATTTGCTCGTCGCATCAGATACGCCTTCCATTTCTGCGTTGTTTTTGTGGCTTTATTTTTAAAGTTGCTATCGAAAAGCGTTCATTGCTGCAACTAAAGGAAAGCCGGCCAACAGCCGCTACATGGCCTCAGTGACGTAATTCGGGCCGCCGAAGAACATCAAGACCGGGAAAGAGAGAAAAATCTTTTGAGCGAGTTTCCAAGTTATCTGATGGGCATAGAACAGTACTTTTTGGCTGAGGTACTTTGCGACCCCCTAATCTAAGTACTGGGTGTGTTGGGGGACTACATTCTGCAAGCATTTAGGATTTCAAAAAACGCTGAAAGAAGTGTTGCAGGGTTCCTTTAAATGCCTTAAATTTATCTTATCTGTCAGCACTCACCGTTTCGCGGCTAAACCACAAGTCTGAAGACCGCGGGTGCTAGCCTATTGGAAACATATTCCATGCACTGGAGTATCAAGGGCATCCCGGAAATCTGGGCGGTCTTTGTCATCGGTAATCACTTTGCACAGCTCAGCAGATGTCCTCGAAGCTGGAGGTGTTGTTATTTCGGCGCACGTTAGAGAATATCAACTGTGGCCGTAATTGGTACGCGTTCCACCATGGTTCACTTCATACAGGCACTCAAAAACCAGAATTTTCATTTGAGACTGATCGTGTGCAGGATTTCCTCCGATGCACTCCACTACTGCGCCACTGTTAGCCCGTGGTGTGGCCTCTGATAGTGAAGTTCTTTACCACGCAATAAAGACAGCGGGGCGCTAGTTGTAGACGTGCTTGAAAAACAGTGCGCGAACGAGACAATAGGAAAGGGAAGTTACATAAACGCCGTCATTCCAACACACTCAGTAATGCCTCGTAGAAGCACACTGCGACTCAGTTTTGAATTCCTAGTTGACCCGGCTGGCTTGGCCCTAGCTGCGGGGATGACACGTTTTAATTCAGATTGTTACCGTGTGCACATCACATCGACATCCACTTCGTCATACACATCTGGAATGAGGAAAGTGCAGGGAATTACTTGTTACCATGTATATCATAAACTTTTAAAACGACGTCATGGTGGCCGCCCTCTGTCTTTCTTCAGTGCGCGCACCACCCGCTCATCTTCCGTTCGCCGTTCGTCAATTATATATACAATAGGAAATGAGAATCTTCGTCTCCTTCGTTAGGGCTTCTGGCACAAGCGAAATATTTGCGCTGACACAAATGCTAAACTTGAGCTCGTTCAACCAAATAGAAGCGTCCATTAAAATGAATAATTTAAATCCCAGTTACAACGCAAGCCCAGCCTTGGTACTGTGTCCTCCCTCTGCACCACCTCCTTCACCCAACTCTGATGTTGCTGGCTCATACCACGGCGGGTCAAAATAAGACCGGCCTCGGGCTGCCCAGGCGAAGCGACCGCGGGGCGCGGACGGTCAGGCGCAACTTTCCTGAAGTTTCACATCTCCTCGGGAAAGGCAGCGGTGCGCCTAATAATTGGTCCACCGACTTCCTCATTAGACGGAATCGAGGTAGAGTAAAAAAAAAAAAATTCACACTAAGCGTGTTAACTGCGCGCAACGCGAGGGGATGTGATACTACAGCGCAGTCGCGCGTAATATCTCCCCCTTTATCATCTTACGTGTAAATTTTGCGTCTGGTTTGGTGCTCTGAGAGTGAACATTTATGGGAGATTGTCGGAACCATTGCTGTGCGGTAAACATATGCATACCTTAACGGCGTACGAGGAGCATTGGCTATCATGCTCACGTCACGTTAAGCCTTCCCCCTTAAAATAGTGCTGCCCCAATTATATTTCCCTCTGAGTTATCGCACCCGCCTCTAGCTGCATTACGGCAAGACGCACTGTTGGCCGTACTCCCAGTCTGTCCTCCACTTCATGTACTTCATTAACTCGACTGAAGTAGTGGAGCATGTCGCAATGCTTTTTACATGTGAAAATCGCTTTCAACTTATCTCCTCGACTGGAGGCCCGAGTGGGGGAGGAATTCATAATACCAGGGTGTATATCGTTTTGCGTTTAGACAGCACTGGAATTCACATAAAAACTACGAGTTATTGTGACCTGTTCGCTTTCACTATCACGCAGCTGATCGACTGATGTTCATTCACCGGGTTTTCGGGCCCTACCTGCTATCTTGATGTTCAGGTTCAATATCCCGGGATGACACAACTAAATAATATGGGGGCTCAGAACTCTAAAGGGGGGGGGGGTGGCTTAGTAACTCCAAAAGCGGTTGAGCATACTTACCCAGAAGTCTCAGAGTGTTCTGTAAAGTTATCCAGCCCGTTGGTTTTGAAGGTAGTCAAACCTTGGTGCGCGCAAAATATTTCTTTCATATGCAATACCACTATGCTCCGGAAATGTGCGACGATTGTCCGGAAGTCACGGGTTGAAAACCAAAGCCTTCCTTCGAAGTAGCGCGTTAACCACCGCCACAGCGCCCATTGTTTCTCGTCTGTTTCGTTTTTAAGATAAATTCGCAAAATCAGGTTAGGTTTGTGCAAAGGACAGGCGAGAATTGTCAAATGATCCGAACAGCAATTTGTTGTACTAGGTCTGTTTAACGCACGATAAGACATACACTTTCCTCTGTTCTTTTTGTTCTCAAGGAAATGATTTTAACCAACCAGCGCTCGCGCCCTGGAGTAGCGGATGTAAGGAACTATGCCGGAAAACGAACGCGCCGAAAAGTGCGTTACATAAGCCAAAGTTTCCGGCTGGATTGCACGGGCTAAAGGAGGTTGCGAGAACACGTGCGCACGCCCACTGTATACGGTGGTGAGGCATCAAAAAGAAGACGCCATCGCCGGTCCCTGCACTAGGCCGCTAGGCCGCGTATCTGTCGCGGTATCTGCCGCGAACCCCAGCGCGAGAGCGGCGATCCACACCCGAGGCACGCGGAAGTCTGATCCGCGGTGAAGCCATCGCCCACCGCCCAAGAACTAGCGGAGTACAGCGGAGCCCCCTACGGCGGCTGCCGCCCCACTGCACGATGTCGGTAGCCGATTGTGAAAACGGGAGCAGCCGCGGCGTTCATCCGCCGCTGCGGGGGTGTTTTAGTCATGCCTCGCACACGCCGCGCTTCCTCTGGGCAAAGGTCGTTGTGCGGGGCGTCGAAAGTTGCTTACCGGTCGCTTCACGTATACGTACTGCGCAAGCGTTGACGATAGGATCAAAGCCGGGAACGACTGCGGGACATCATCGGCGGGGGGACTGTTGTGTTTACACATGCCTCTGACGTCACCTTTTGTTCCCTTTGGGTGGACTACGATACTGTTTATCCTCATGGCAATGCAAGTTACGGAAGTTCTCCTGGACCGCGTGACCCGCCGCGGCGGCTCAGTGGCTAAGGCGTTGGGCTGCTGAGCACGAAGACGCGGGTTCGAATCCCGGCCGCAGCGCCCGCTTTTTTGATGGATGCGCAAAGCGAAAAAGCCCGTGTGTTCGAGATTTCGGCGCACGTTAAAGATGCGGTCAGAATTAATCCGAAGCCCTCTGCTGGGGCGCGCCTCATCGTCTGTCTAGCGTCGGCGCGTTAAACCCCACAATAAATCAAGAAATAAGGCAATGCACACCTATTTGCTGCGTTTATACAGCATGGCAGTTCTTTTGCAGTTGTTTGGGGTGTTGGGCCGGCCTCTGAGTAGGTCAGTTTGGATCACGTGTCGCAGGAGTAAAAATGGCGGGATCGACTGCGATTTTGCACTGAAGGACTGCAGTGCAGGAGCTGTCTCGATTGATGTGTTTACATGCAAATGGCCGAAAGAGCGCTCTTCAAAATCTACAGTGGCCTGCCGTGGAAGGGTGTCTCGTATACAAAGGTCGCTTTGTTGTTCTTATCGCTCTCGATAGTACCTGGCGGTTCCACCCGAAAAAAAAAAAAAGGTCTTCCCAATGAATGTTATGCATTCTACTACTTGCATTGTGGGCTGAAGGTTTACTGCCATTAGGACTATGCCGTAAGTGGGGAGCAGAACAGCTTTGTCTTAAAATGCGACTGTATGCCTTGACAAGCGGGGGTATTAACGGTACCAGCTGGGCGCACTCTCAGTGTATCGCAAAGCAATCCGTTGCGAGAACGCCTATATGTTCGAGATTTCGGTGCACGTTAAAGATCCTCCGGTGATCATAATTAATCCGGAAGCCCTCCCCTACGGCGCTCTTCATCGCCTGTGTAGCGTCGGCGCGTTAAACCCCGCAATCAGTCAAATCCATCCGTTGTACGGTGGCGTGCTTTCGTCTCAAATCACCGCCTTCCCACGGCTATCCGGAACAGAAGTGTCCTCGACCTTCCAGCAATCCCAAGCGCATCTCTAGACGGACTGTCGCCATAGCCGGGGCTCGTCCGACGTACACACGAAGTATCTCCAGATGTTCAGAGAGAACGCGACAGCCTCTCGGAACAGGGGCAGCATCTGGGGCGAAGTACCCTCGGGTCACACCGTCACGGCACCTACCGTGTAGTCTCCGGCGGAGAAGATGAGCAGCGAAGATGTACAGTCCTCCGATATCAGATGCGGGGGTCCGTCGTCGGTCGCCCGACAAGCACGCACGCACACTGGTGTTGGGACGGGGAGAAAGCGGTCGTCGGGTGCGGAGCAGTAGAAACGAGTTGAGAAGGGCGCGGAACTATGCCGCGTGCGTCCGGACTTGCGCTTATATACCTCCTCTTTCGTGGCGGGCTGCCCTAGTTTCGCCCTCGCCGCTCCTCGGGTGGCTCCGCTGCCCTTTCGCTTTCGACGCGTCCGCTGGCTGGCCCACATCGGACCTTCTTCGCCGCCGTGCTGGCACGGCTACCGACGCCCTTCCGTTCGCCCCTTGTACATGCATTGCTGGCCCACCGAGGAGATGTCGCGGGGTTTGCTGCGCAGTGCGATGCTCGGAACCCCTTTTCCGTGGTCATTTTCAACTGAGGGATGTGGTCATGTGTCCCAAACGGTCTTCACGCGAGACAAAGGCTCTGATCACGTACCCGCGAAACGTAGGTCTTGACCGGACAGTGTGAGTGACAGAACACATCCGTGCGCATCGACTTCTTCAACATCACCGTTATTTTCGCTATCATTGTCACCATCTTTATCTGGCGTAGCAAGATAGGCATCTTACGTCGGCGGACATCGCTACAATTCATGAAATATCGTTCTCTCTCTGAGCATCCGTTGGGAGGCTTGACTGTCACGATCGTTTGGAGTCGACTTCGTGTCGCCCCTGCCGCACTCCTGTCAGCAGCTTCCGATGAATGTGTGCCCCCCCATTCTATCACTGGCAAGTACTATGACGACTTCACCGGCTCTGATGCTATGATGTTCTCGGCGTAGTTTTTCTGCGCGTACGCAGTTCTACGCTTCCTTTCGGAAGCGCAAGTTGAGCGAGGTAATTTCGTAGTTCTTCCAACGCTGTTGTGGCGCGTCATAAGGGGGCAAAACGGTTTTGTACATCCTTGCTGGCAGCTTTTGATTTGCTTGTGTTATGGATAGCACGTCTACGGGCCTAGCCTGCTTTGGGGGCCTTACTTACTTACTTGAGGGCTTTCCTTACTAACTTGCTAGGTGAGGCTCCCTGGGAAACAAACGGCATTTCCTTCCTAGGCAAGGATTTGGAAACCCTGGTTGAGTACATTTGCTAAAAAAGCTTCTTAATGATTACACAATCACACTATCGGCATTCAGACACTCTAGAGGCGCGGCTGAAGATCTTTGGAAGAAGCCTTCGTCCTGCAGTGGAGACAACAAGGCTTAAGATAAAGATAAAGACTTTCAGCAGCAGCAGAGGTCCTCTCACAGCGACTTCAATGTATACAAGGTATGCCTTGGTGGGAGGCTCCAAGTCTGTCTACATCAGCTGCTTCCTTGGAGCGTGTAGCGTGCACTTCCTGTGCCTCCTCCGTCCCCAATACGGCGAGGGGCGAATCACTTACATGACACACACAGTGAAGCCTACATCACTAAAGAATCATCAGTTCCTCCATGGCTGTTCTGTGGATTTGACTACGGACGTCATGTACATAGCAAGTAGCTGCGGGTCAAACTTGGCCATGCGCTTGCAACAATCTCGAAGATGGGCTAGCCATATACGAAACGCGCACACTGCAACGGCCTCACAATTAGTACTGGAATACGCGTTACGCTTCTTCGAACACTTTCACAATAAGTTGAATTGCTATGTCCGGTGGGCCAATTAAAGCCGAAGTTAGTGGGATTACGAACTAAGTTGTCAGAACTAAGTTGCCCCAGCTCGATTTGAACCTTAACCAACTAGTTGAAATTTTAGCCCTGTTAACGTTTACTTCCTACACTTGGTTT